>NW_009597438.1:3518-23827 GCF_000690535.1 Cariama cristata
ATCTGTCACAAGGATGGGGGGATTCTGCTAGCTGCAAAATGACGCTCTGAATCTGGGTTTCGAATGTCAATGGCCTGATATTTTAGGGCAAGCAGATCCGGTGTTTCGGCATGGGCTGATGTCTCCATTTATTTTTATCCTAGGACTCCTTCACCCCGTCCAACAAACAGAATCCTCCCGCGTTAACTGCTCGGCTCTGGGGTAAGGCTGGGTTAGCTCCTCGATGCCTTCTACAGGGGGGCCGACGCCGGCCAGGCTCTGCCGCGGCAGGGTGCGAGGTGCACGCCAAAGCAAGATGGAAAGATGCTAAGGGGATGGGGGGAACAGGCTGGGTGTGCGACAAGGCTGCTGCAAGAGTGTCACTCAGTTTCCCGTGTCCGAACCGGCTTGCAGGGCACGGGGCTTGCTGTGCAGCGCTCAAGACCATCTCCATTTTAGGGAATGCAAGAGCTTGTCTCTCCCCCAGCAGGGCAAGAAGTTGTCCCAGCTCTGTCCCCAGACACCACAGGGAGGAGACTTGGGGACACACACAGCTTTGAAGGGCACAGGAATGCACTCAGTTTCACGGATTTTCATGCCTGCACTTCCCAGCTCTCCCAAAAATGACTGTGTGGCAGATGGCTCTGACGTGTAGCACACTCACACCCAGCGGATAAAAATATTCCCCAACAGATTCCCGGCAAGCAAACGTCAGTCACCGTTGCTCCAGAACTTCCTCCTCTCCCTGCTCCCCCATCACAGGGGTACAAAGAGGGTCCCTGGGCTGTATCTCCCCAACGGCCACCATGGGGCTCACCGGACCGATGCTGGCAGCCGGGCTGGCATGCCGGATCCATGCCAGCTCACCCACACCCCTTCCCACAGCCCAGCATCCCTGAGGACGTGTCCCCATACATCTGGTTGCCACTGAGGAGGCTGGGTGGCAGGATGGGACCCTGTCTCTGCCTCACCCAGGCCTTTCTTGGTGTGAATTACAGCCGTGATGTTTAATTCTCCGTCCACACTCATATAATCTTCCTACAGACGTGAAGGGGGGTGGGAGCACACGGGGTGAGGTGAGTGCAGGGGGAGCAGCAGGTGGAGGGCAGGGGAGAAGATGAAGAGCATAACGTGGGGATGACGGAGGAAACAAGCCCACAAGTCATTCTTGCATTCCTATCCCTCCCAAGCAGCAACCCCTTGTTCAGCCCTCCCCTGGGCGCTCTGGGCTGTAGTTACAGCAGGCATCACCACTTGGGCTGCTTTTTTTTGCTTTTTTTCCTCTTTTAAGTGTTGGTTCAGAGCCGGTGCCAGGCTGGCACAGGGTGAGTGCTGGCAGGGCAGGGGCAGAGCGAGGTCTGTGGGTGCTGTGAGCAGCGGCACGGCCAGCCCACACGCTCCAGCCTGCCCGCTCGGGTTAGTCTCACCCATTAAATGTGCAGTTTCCCGGTCCACAGATAAGTACATCACCCAGCTGGGGGGTTCACAAAACCCCGGAGCTGCAGAGATTAGGGCTGGAAAAAGCTTCAGATGCCTGATGCCTCCCTTTCTGACCCAGCCAGACCGACCTCGAGCTGTCCTCTCCCTCTCTGTTCTCAAAATCCCTCCTCAATCAAGACTGCACCGCCTGTCCCAGCTACCAACTCAGGATCTTATTGCACAAAAGCATTTCTTAGTGGCTAACCTAAACCTCCCTGGCCATGATTCAAGCTGGGTATTTTTTTTTCTCCTATCTCCTGTACATGGAGAAAACATACCCATAGCTCTTGGCACGTGTCGCCGGCACGGCACGGCTGGAGATGGCCCTGATATTGCTGTCGGTGGCTCCGTGTGGCCTCAGTCCCTGCAGACCTGGGGCAGAGGGGAACAACCCCAAGAGCTGTCTGGAGCAGCAAAAAATAATCTCCTATCATGGAAAGGAGAGAGAAGGGGAGAGGCATGTTCAGAGCAGCAGATAACCCGGCCGGTTGGCACTGCTTAAAAATGAGTAATATCTACGTGTTACCTGAACTTCCTCATGCCAGCTAAAAACCCACGGAGCAGAGCCAGGGGAAGAGGGAGCCCGTTGTCCTGCAGTTGTCAGCAAGACCATCCCGGTCGCCTCTGATGCCAGGGAATCACCACTGCAGGCGGTTCTTCCCTCTGGGCAGGAGGCTGGTTCCCACCCGCAGCGCCGGTGCTGTGCTCCGGGTCAGGCTGTGCTTGTCCGGGGATGGAGCCGCGCCGTGATGGTCAGCAGAGGTCAAAGTTGGTTTCTTAGAACTTGGAAAGATCAGTGTAAGCTTGCCAAGGGGAGCTCCAGAGATCCTAATTACTGCACCCAGTACTTCACTTAAGGCCTTTCATTCCCCTCGAAGCACTCCTAGCTGGGCACCGGTCCAGCAAGCACTTCGTTTGTAGACATCTGCCTCGCTACAGCAGGGATGCGCATCAGCGCCTTTGAGAATTTTGTTAGTGGAGGAGAGCAGAAGTGGTTCTCCCCTTTAATATCACCTGGGATGAGGGAGGCAAAATGGATCAGAGAGCAGGGAGAGCACCGGCTCTAAGCGGGACTTGTCCCAGTCCTGTTCTGTACACGGCTTCAGTATCAATAAAATGATGATAAATAAAAATAAATAATGATAAAATAATGATTTTTTTTTAACCCCTATACACTGTCTTCATTCTGTTTAAAGGCTATTTCAAAACAATTTATAAACCCACAGTGGAAAATGTGTGTACTTACACAAGTGAAAGGAAACAAAACTTGCTTAAAATGACCACTGCTGTGGGCAGCAGGTATTGGCAGTGCCCGCACTGCTTGCCCTCCGGCTCACTGGGTTGGCCAGACAGGTTGATGCGGCTCCTCTCCCCGACAGTGCCATGCCAAAACCAAAACCCATGAAGGAGCAGACCATGAGAACAGGGCGCAGGATGAGCGCCAGCTCAAGTCCCGCTGCTTGAGGAGCACTCATCAGACTTTGCCTTGCACCGAAATGGTCACAGCTCGCGTCCCCATCCCAGGTGTGATGCCCATCAGCGGGTGCAATATGGGTCCTGGAGGGTACAACCATCCACACAGCCCCTGAATGGATGAAGCAGGGCACCATCCATCCCACAGCAGAGATGTGCTTAGGGGCTGGGCACCTCTCCTCCACAAGGAGCATGGGCGACCCTTGCCCGTATCCCCCCAAACAGTGAACGCTTTGCATTTCGCTCCATCCTCCCTGCCTGGCAGGGCCGGGGCGGCACATCTCCTGCCAGACGTTCATGGTTATATTAGTGCTGCTTGCAATCTTTTTTTTTAATCTTCTTTTTTCATTCCCCTCCTCTCTTGCCCCTCACCCCCCATGGTTTAAAGTTTTCAAATGAAAATATGTGAGTTGTGATTTGCGGGTAGCAAGTCAGGGCTTGCGAGAAAAGCCGGGAGGGAGGAGGGAGGAAAAGAAAGAGTGATCTGCTCCAAGTGCCAGCAATTGTTTTTATCCTTTCCAGATGAAGGAAAAAGATCATGTTATTTGTTCAGCATAAAGTTCCAGATTTTCAGGAATGAAATCTGAGAGCAACATGTCAACAGTCTCTCTCGAGAGCTGGGGTGGATGGTGGCCTTTGTGCTCCCAAACACCAGCAGGGCTGGTACGCTCGGTTGCAGAAAAAAAAGGCTTCATTCTCACACTCTGAAGTGGTGGCATTAGATATCAGCAAGATAATGGGTCCAGGGCCTAGCCCTATTTCTGCTCCCAACCGAACGGCCCCAAGCAGCTGGCTTTGATGTGCTCATTTATTTGCCTTTTCTTTTCACAGATGATATTTGTAACCGATATTGCAGTTTGGGCATAGATTGGGGAGAAAGGGGGGGAGAAAAATGAAAGTATTTTATGGCAATAGCTGATCAGGAGGGAAGGAAAAAAAAAAAAAAGGGAAAAAAAAAATCAGCCATTTGTTACCCTGCAGGTCAATGTTTCCTGCCGGGAATCAGACGGGATGCAATGGTCTCGCAGCTGGAGGGAGATCCCACATCATCCCAGGGAAACCTCAAAGTCCAAGGCTGGCTGGTGCTAGGGGCTGTACAGCCCACGGCCCCGAGGCATTTGCACTTGAATCCCAGGGGAAAAGGAGGGAGATAGTGGGGTCAGGGAGGTGGCCAGTGGTGAGATTCAGCCAGGGCTGATTGATGTGCGGGGCGGCATGGGTGGTCCCGCGCCACGGGGCTGGGAGTGTGCCCCACACGAGATGGGGACGGCAGGAACAGCCACTGCCCCTTTGATGTGCTGTCCCGGCTGTCCCCACCAGGGAGGAGGGCTGCGTGGCGAGGCCGGCTGTCCCAAACGCTCCTGTCCCCTGGAAATCCAGCCCACAGGTTGGGAGAGCCCATGGCCTCCAGCCACATCCAGGACAGGATGGGAAAAGAAAAAAAAAGGAAGAAAGAAGGAGAAGAAAGGCTTTCCTTGCTACCTCTTTCCACTTTCCAGAACCCACACGGGAGCAGCGCTCAGCATCCCTGGTGCGGAGGCTGGGCACCCCCCCAGGATGACAAGTGCAGGGCTGGGCACAGCCCCACATCCCCTTGCCCTGGGGGGTAACTTGGGGAGATGTGTCTGCAAAACAGCCCTTCACTGGGGGACCTGGCATCCTGCTGGCTGTTAGAGCCACGAGTTGCACCCCCTTGGCTCCACCTCAGTCCGAAATGGCAGGTCCAGGGTTGTCACCTCCATGCTGTGCTCATGCCTCGCTTCAGAAACTGCCTGCATGCAAAACCACCATCTCTCCTCCTTGCAGCACGCTCACCACCCCATCCCCTGAAAAACAACGAGCCCCTGCAAAGTCTGTGGTACAGATGCTCACCACAGGCTCTTGTACAAGGGGGAAAAAAAAAAAAACATTCAGCAGTTTTTGGTATTAATGGCCAAGCAAAAGTACCCCATGGAAAATTTCATTCTGACTCACAACATCTTTGTTTTGCTTGAGAAAGTGAAGCATCAGGTAGTTGTGTGCTCACTCCGCTTCTGCGACACAGGTCTGAAAGTAACCGTCAGCGGTGCTGAGCTCTTGCAACTTAGGTTTCACAATACTTAATGTAAGTGCCCAGCACTTGAAATTGTTGTCTCAGCTCTTTAAAGAGTTTTTCTGTTTTTTTTTTTTTCCAAGTCCCATGGCTGCAGTGGGAAAACTGAAAACTCACACCCAAAACATGCAAAACCAGATGGCAGGAATGGAACTCCAAAGTAATTATTTCTTAATTTAAAAATTCTTTTAAATTTAATTTGGTTACTCAGGCAGGCCTGGCTGCCTTGGAGCCTCATTCACCAGCTCATACACTGCTGGGATGACGATATTGTGACATTTACAATGACACCGGCTCCTAGGGGTGGTTTTTTTCCAGAGCCCATCAGTCGGCACACACGTCCCAGAGACACAGACACGTTCCTGAGTCACTTAAACCACATCTCAACTGCAGGATTCGGTGCAAGGATGGGTCCTCCATACCTGGGATATGGTGCAACCGCTGCCCGTGTCTTGCCGGAGATGGGTTGTGCAGACAGGAGGCTCAGCTTGGACCCTTGCAGGCGAGCTGCCAGCCCCTGCTGTGTCCCACTTTTCCCTCTGGTTGTGTCCCATCCTCTTCATCCCTGGTCCCACAAGTTTTCCCTCCTCTCCGCAGCATGCCCAGCTTGCAGCTGGATGGGCAAAGGGTGCCCAGAGACAGCTGGCTCCCAAAATAGGTTCATTGAAGGGGCACGAGCAGAAGCCCACGTGAGCCCCCAGCACCACAGAGCCAAGGGGCTCCGGCAGAGCCGTGCACCGGCCACATTTGCCAGGCTTCCCTCCTGCCTCAGCACCCTCCTGTTGTTTGGAGCAAGGACCAGTTTCTCCATGAAGGGTGCCCCCCACGATAGCAACGCTGGGGCTGGAGATGTTCTCAGCTCCCAGCAGAAGCGTGCTTCAAAAGGAAGAGCATCTGGCCTGGCTCAGAGGGGCACTTTCAAGTGGAAAAAATATAAAAAATAAGGTTTTAATTAGCCTGGAAAACAATGTTGGTGTGTACCTGCCCAGGGCCCTGTGGAAGGGAAGAAGTTGATGGGAAAGAGGGTGCTGAAGAATGCCAGGGGGTGAAGCATTAGAACCTTTCACATTGGGTCAGCAGCTCAGTGCTCATCACATTTGGGAACACCGAGCAAATAATTTTTTATTTAACACTTTGGCTAGCCGTGACCACTTTGGGATGAAGCACCACAAACTGCACAAATCCCTTGGCCAAGCACTCCCCAGGGACAAGCAGCACTTGTGGTGGAGACCCCCTGAAAGGCGCAGAGCCGGTTTGGCCTGAATGATGCACAAAGCATCCCCTCATCCCTCCTGCATGCACCAGGCACCCTCCAAAAAAACCGGCGCTGGCAATGGCTTGCTCTGACCTTTCTTTGCACCCCAGGTAGCACCAATTTTAATGCCTGAGCTGCGGCCGTCCCTGCTTCTGCTCTCCCTTGGCTTTCACAGCGATAACGGGAACAAGGAGGGTGGGGTGGTCAGGAGCAAGCCCCTCACCAGCAGCCCAGAGCCCGGCCAGACGCTCTCCCGGCATCTCTGCAAACCATCTGCACGTCCATCCCACGCTGTCAGGAATAAGATCAAGAGCAAACAGCAGAGAGTTAACCAAAATGCCATGTGAGGCTGTGTAAAAGAGGTGGTAAAAGCGGTCTAAACCACAATCGAGGAATCCACTTATCCTGCAGCCAGCGGACATAGGAACACGAGGATCTTGAGTTACTCCTTTAGAGATTGCATTAGCAGGTCAAGGTCTCAATGCCCAGGGTCTTCTGCCAGACAGTTGCCAGAGGTGAAGTCTGGCAGCCCATCAGGCAGTGGGATCAATCAGTCTCCTTAAAAATAATTAAATCATCTATATCTTGCCTAAAATGATCATTCTTTAAAGGCTGTAAAAAAAAGTTTCAGGCAAGCAGCACAGGGACCACATAGAGGTTTCAGCGAGTGTGCAGGATGAGCTACAGAGCAGTTTATTATTACTATTATTATGGTTATTATTATCATTCCCATGCGGGCAGGTATGTGAATATGAGGGCTCTCTCCCTTCCCAGGAGTGAGTGACCATTGTGGTGGTCTCTGCAGAGGGAGGTGACACCGATGCCATCCCACAGCCACACACAGAGCAGCTTGGGGTCCCCTCCTTCCCTCGGTGCTCACACCCTACCTGCACGCAGTGCCGAGACCTCCGGACACGCTCCTGCTTCTCCCTCGCCCCATGCTCTGCCCCCTCCAAACTGGGGACATCGGCTCATGCCACCTGCGGCAGCCGCCCGCTGTGTCTGTCGCCTGCACATCCCCCCCACCCTGAGCCGTCACCCAACAGGGGGACAAGTCCCCGACTTAAGTGGGCTTCTCTGTTTGTCCCTGGGAAAGACATAAATTATTAGTGGTGAAATCCTTCAGCCTCCTGACACAGGAACAGCATGAGGGGAAGCAGGAGGTCCGGCTATAGTTTCCCCTTGAGCATCACCGCAGAGCTGAAGCTGGGGCACTGGCAACAAGAGGTTGCCTGCATTTCTCTGCTTTTTTTTTTAACCTTTTTTTTTTTTTTTTTTGCGGTCGCACATTTGGTGTCTGCAGGGCGGTTTCCGTAAACACGGCACAGCTAATATAATACTAAATAAAGCAGCATGCAAATCCCATCCCCACATTCGCAGTCCGCAGACATGTAGTGTTTAAAAGGTGCAAGACCCACGCCTCTATTTATTCTTTCACCAGCAGATAAGCGGCTGCTAAACATTTGTCTCCAAGCTGTGGGACACGGCTAACATGTGCAGCTCGGCTCATTTTCCTGCCTGGTCTTTCTGCCTGAGCACCACGAGTCTGAAGGCAATCCCTGTTATGCTGATGAAGTCTCTTGCTCCCAAAGCAGCCTTGCATTAGGGATCCCTGGACTGGTCCAGCACGCCAGCAGCATCGCTGCAGGCTGGAGCAGAGGCTGGAGCCATGGTTTTCTTCTCCCCTGCACCTTTCAAAGAGATGTTACCTCTGCCATGGCTTGAAAAGGGGGGTGACCATTTCCTAGCCCAGGTCTCAGTCTCCTTTGCTCTCTGTAGGAGCATCTCGAGGTAGTGAGAAGGCAAGAATAGTCCCGTACCACCCCACCAGTACCCCCAGCGTGTTTGGGAACCAGTGGTTTCTCCCCACATGAACAACTCTCCACACATTCCCACACCAGCTACACCCAGGCTGGAAAGCAGCAGCACCTGTGGGTAGGGGGACAATTTATGGAGCTGCCAACTACCAAAAGGCAACTGCTGGGCTTGAGCTCCTGGAGGCAAAGAGGAAGGTGCAGCTGGCAACGATGCTGGCCAGCCCAGCTGCCTCTTCCAAACCAGCGAGTGGGAGTTAGCTGATGCTGCAGGCAGGAGAGCGGGACTGTCACAAAGACACTCATCCTTCCCACCCCCTGCAAGGGTTTTTCTTACATCTCTAACCACAGCAGCCCCAAAAAGGCTCCAGTGTGGCTCACTGCAAGGTGTGAACCAGCCTGCTGGGAGAAGGTTTCCACTGCACCTTTAGCCAGAGCCCCCAGGAGCTGGGCAGGTGGGCAGGCCAGCCAGCAGCTGCAGGCAGGGCAGGAGAGCCTCCAGGATGGCACCGAAATCCTCCCACTGCTGCGATGGCGACACAACCAAAGGCAATTGTCATGTAGCCAGAAGGCACCTGCCTCTGTGTTTCACAACAGGAAAATAGCAAGAAGAGAGATTGAAAAGGGAAGGTTTCTGTATTTCCAGGTTTGGGATAGATTTCTATTTTTCCAAGCTCCAACTTGTGTAACTGCAGCACAGCCCCCATACACCCTCTGTAAAGCACCCACAGCTCCCCACAGATGCCAGGCCCCCGGCACCTTTGTGGGTGCTGAGAGCGGGCAGCCACAGCACCCTGCCCCACACCTCCCCAGAGTCAAATCGTGTCCCTAGCAATAACCTCAGGGCCCAGGACTTTGCACCCTGAGCCTACACAGCAGACGTTGCCCCTCACCCTGGTGCCATGGGGAAGGGAGACAGGGCTCACCGGGTACCCTGGCCCTTAGCACCCAAATACATCAGGCTCAGAGCAATGCACACATGCCTCTGGATTGGTGCCTCCCCAAAACAAGGCAGGCTGGATGGCAGTGAGCACAAGGCAGCACCACTCTATGATCCTTTCCGTGCCGTAGGTTGTTAAGAGGCAGCAATTAAGGAAAGAGCTCCTGGCCACAGGCACAGAACAGCCCCCTCGCTGCCATCAGTCATTCATTACCAAATTAGTGTCCACCTGCAGACCCTCTCTGCAATTACCCAGGCCAATTAGTGCCTCTGCTCCTTGGTCAGATAGCATCTCCCTGCTCCATGCTGCCCAGCCTGGCCCTCCAAGCCACCAGCATCTGCTGGATGCGCTGGCAAGGGCTTCCATGGGCCACTTTGGTTGCAGTGCTCAGCCTGGGCTTGCTCTGATGTGCTGCAATGTGATGAGCAAGTCCTTTGTAGGGACTTTCACACCGAGGCCAGTGATACCAGTGTGAAAGCTCCTCTTCCCTTGCCCTCCTGCTTTACCATCCTCGCCAGGAGCAGAACAGTGAATAACTGGCTGGGTGCATGTTCAGCAGAGTAAAAACTGACTCGGAGCAAGGGCCCTGCTAGAAGGTTTGCAAGGAAGCAAGACAAGGTTGTACCTCAGTACCTTGGTGGGCTGGGAGTAGCATCTCTCTCCTCTGATGTGGTCATGGGAGGCCGTGCATGGCAAAGCCGGCCCTGACACCTCTGTGGCACCGCCAGGGCAAAGTGTTGGCCCTGGCTACCATGCTCGGAGATATTTATCACACGCACATTGACAGGTAATAGTGGTGACTCACGTCACCAGTCTGGCACCCTGGGCCAAATCCTGGATCCTTCTGCAGGTTTCAGCTCAACGTTATGAGTTGCTTATGCCACCATCCTCCCTTTACTTTTTTTTTGTCCCAGAAAACATTGTTTTTCCTTCAAATGGGAACAAATACACCCAATACCAGGAATTTTGCTAGATAGAGTCCAGATGACAAGTTCTCAGAAAACGCTGTCAGCTGCTGAGATTCAGCTTCAAGAGGCATCATCCAATGTTAACCATAAACAGGGACAACGAAATGTCTGGCAGATCTTGAAGTGACACGAGATGCCTGCACTCCACAACAAACCCATTTCACACCACGGGAAAGGTCACCACTTTAATCCACTTCTGGGTGGAATGTACACAAACGTCATTCTTCTTAACATCTGTAATTAAACAGCCTCTTGCTTTGCTATCCAGCTCGTGTTTATTTTCCCGTTTGCTAACACGGTGGATGGTAGTATAATATGACACTGAAGGGATACAGGCTGCTACAGGCGAGCTTTCGACTTCTTTTTAGTGATTTGCCTGCAGAGAGCTGGATGCGAAGGGTGGTCATGCTGCTCGGATCCAGCAGTGCTTTCCTTTCTGGATGTGCAGGATCTTTGCGCGCTGAAATAGTAACAGCAAAGGGCACAGAGAAAACAAACAAAAACTGCTGGCAGAGATCCCCAAACGTGTTGACTTGTTGCAAGCTGTTGTTGAAGTCTCTGCTGGGCTCCTACAAGGGGGGAGGCAGGCACTGAACTGGGAGGTTGAGGCTAGGTCTGTATTTCTGCTATGGTAAAGTCTGGTTTTCAACACTGGTAATGTGCTGGAGAAGTCTTCTGCGTCCCTGTGGCCACCAAGGAGCATCTGAAATAACCCTGAACAGTCCCTAACAGGGCCTTTCCTTTCCCACCAAGTCCCTTTCCCACCAGCACCAGTTCCCATCTGACCGCACAGCACCCGGGAGGAAAAACCCCACAGCAGCAAGCAATTTGTTTTCACTCTCCAAACCTTTTGGGCTGCAGGGCTGGCAAAAGCTCCACCGGGAGCCTCGCCGGGAGCCGGGCACGACGACTTTCACGGGAATGGCATTAGCCATTGGGAAGGACGCTGGGATACAGCGCTTTCCAGCCCGGAGACATGGATGTGTACTTCAGATCCTAGCACGCTCTCAGCAAAACACCACCAAGATGTTTATTTTCAAAAGGATATAATGTTTGACAAAATAAACTGTATTTGATTAATACTGACTGCTTGTCTGGGTTTTTTTTGAAGGCAGTAAATTTGCTGACTGTATAAACATGCCAGGGCTGCTTCATCTGCCTATATCAAAATTTCAGTTACCTCATCTCTGGGGAATGTCCTTCAGTAACATTTTGACAAGCTTATTTAGGGGGTTGTTTGTGGGTTTGGGTTGTTCTTTTTCCCCACTTTTACTTCTTAGTGAGGTCTCCCATGAGCAAGCTGCAGGCTAGAACCGAACAAACCCCGCCGCTTGTCTTTATGTGGAGAGTTTCACCGTGTCCCTAATAGAAAACACAAATTCCCAGGCTGAGGACCAGCGAGCATCCTCCAACATGATGGTTTCACCTCATTTCCCTCCAGCTGTGTATTTCATCCCCCCAACACTTCCATACCTGGTTCCGTGCTAAGGGAACAAATAACACACAAGGAGGACTTGTGATTTTGCTGATGCCCAGCCGAGTCACCTCCCAGCTGCAGAGCTCAAACTGAAAAATCCCTGGGTTTCTGGGAACAGACATCTGCTTCTGGGGTGTGCAGTGTGTGATCTGGTAAAGCTTTAGCAGCATGTGTCAATCATTAAGCTGCAGTGCTGGTGGAAAGGTCAAGGAAATTCCCACCAAGGCACCCAAGTGTTTGGGAACCAAATGATATTTCTGAGATGCTTTAACTTAGGTGAGCTAGATAGCTTGCAGGGCAGGACTCGTCCAGTGGACATTTGGCCATGGCCAGTCCCACCACTGAGCTACATGCTCTGAGGTTGGAAGGAGGCATCTCAGCAGCACACGTGGCTTTGTTTCAGGCATTTTGAGGCTTTTGTGTGGTTTCCTGTATTTTACTTTACAGACTTATGCAACATCCCATGTCTGGTCCCTGCCACCAGCCTGCTTGTCGCCCTGCTCCCCGTGCCTCTTCTGCCCTGGGACTGTCCCCCCCGCAACTGCCTCCCACATGGCTGCAAAGGTCTCGCTGTGGACCAGAAGCTGCCGAGAAGGCAGGGCAGGAGGCAGTGCAAGGTGGTCACCTCCTCCCCTCCCCACACCGCAGTCCCCAGCGTGCCACCTCGCCAGGACCCTGGCCTGTGCCCCAACTGAGCACCCTCCGAGGCGGGGGCGCAGCCGGGAACTGCCCTCTCGGTTGGTGACATCTCCCTTGCTGTACCCATAGCTCAGCACGCACCGGTTTTGACTCAAAAGCAAATCAAAACACCTGACAGCAAGGGATTATGCGTGTCCCCCTTATGCAAACCCGCAGGAACCCCCTCGGCGTCCAGCTGTCACGTTTGCAGACACGGCTGGTTCTCTCTGCGTCTGCCGTGCAAGGGGGATCTTGTTTCGGTTGGAAGCCCCAGTGAATCCAGTCCCACATCCCTGCTGGGTCCCCACTCCAGAGCGCTTGAGGGCTTTGCTCATGGAGATGAACGAGCAATTCTGAAAAACTCCCTGAAAAACAAAACCGAGACACTCTAGATTTCACTTCCCAAAACAGCATGAGCCAGAAGCACCAGCTGTTTCGAGCAGCTGTTAAGTGCATTAGATTATACCATTCCAGCACTAAACTATTAGTTAATTGATTAATGAACTGGGACTTCCTATCCAACAAAAATATTTTGGTTTTAAATTATAATTTGATGCATGGTTACTACAGAAATACATTACACATGCTAAGCACATGTTTGCCTCTCATCACCACCCTCAGACACGGGGAAAGGTGCCGGCTTTGCCACCTTTTCAAGGCTGCTTGCAAACCCCCCCAAAGATGCAATGGCTTTGCATGCAGCGTGATGCTGCCAGCTCCTGCCCGCACACGGGACGTGCACGGTGGCAGCAGGCTCCTGGCCACCCCGCTGCTGCCACCAGAGTTTAACGAGGGCCGCAAAGCTGGCCAGGAAGCGTTAAGGTTAACTGGCAGGGGGTAAGGGCTCAGCCACCTGAGACTGGAAACCTGCCCCGAGGTCGCTGGGCCTTTAGCCAGCACCGGCACAAGGTGCCGAGCCCACGAGGCACCGTCGGGACAGGGTGCTGGCAGACGGGTGGTAGCCACACTGCACCAAGGAGCCCGTGGCTCTGCACAGGGAGACTTGGGAATCAGAGTCAGCAACAGCTCAGGATTGGCTTTTTTCCAATTTATTTTTTTTTTCCCCAGAAGCACCTCTGTGACGTAAACCCCTTTGTGCAGCTGCTTTGCCTGCTGGCAGAAAACCAGACAGATATTTACTGTGGTCACACACCTCGCTGGCCAGACGCAGTCATCACTGGTGCTGGAGCCACATCACCACATTATCACGGTGCTGTGAGCGCAGCTGAGACGCTCCCCTGGCACCTGCCGTCAGCTCAAGCCCCACACTCCTTGACTTATATAAATATGTTGTCGTATATATGATATGTATACTCATTACTAATATATACACTATATATTATAAGAATAATAAAGAAAAATTGAAATAATCTCACCTGTGTGTTAGCAGTTAAACCTGCAAGCCCTGGGACAAGGCGTGGAGCTCCAGGTACACATGCACAGGGGAAGGGACAGTGCCCATCTCCTGATGGAGACGTTCCATCCCACGACAACACAGGTCACAGTAAGCAGAGGTGGTGTGGAGAAACAAACAGAGAACAATTATTCCTTATTTCTCAGGACATGGGAATGAGACACTGCCCAAAACTGAATGCCAGCTTTATTCCACCTTGGTGGCCAGAGCATCCCTTGCAAAACCCCTGTTAAACCATGCACATGAACTCACTGCAGGGTAAAATTCAACAGCTGTTTTTTCAAGTTATAATGCATTATTTTATAAATTTGGCAGGTAGTAAGCTCAAAGGTTGTTTTTTGTGATCTCTTATCATAACAAAGTCTTCAACAAGCATAGCTCTGCTAAACAGCATGTCTGTGCAATGGCAAACTGGGCTCAGCATGTTACAGAGGGGTCTTCTGCTGAGAAGCATCAGCATCGCACTGCTGTGATGCAGAGCAGGAAAACCCGTCGGGCTTTGTGAGACACACAGCAAGACACAGCCCAGATCGTCTCCCTAAGAAAGAAAGCACGCTGGACTCACGCTGAAGATCCGGTGCCATCATCCCATCCTGCTGCTTATCTAAGGAAGCAGCAGCACACAGAATATTTCTGACACAATATTAGAGGAGAGAATGTCCCTGCGCTGGTACCAGCGATACCTGGGGAGGCAGAGGCAGCACGTCATCTCCGAACAAATCCAGTGGCCTGCTCCCACCCCCAGCGCTCCAAAGGGATGAAAGGAAAATGATCAGAAGGGAAGAAGCGATGGAAATTCAAGTGGCACTAATAAAATATTCCCTTTGGTGGAGCAGAGGCTCATGGGCACAGCCAGCTGCAGCACGGAGAGTAGGGATAGTGGGGAGATCTGGGCCAAAGGGAGAGCGAAGCAGCAGGGTGGTGAAGAAATGCCTCTGCCAGCAATGCCGATGGCTCTCCCCCACGTCACCCCCATGCACCGGGACCCAAGGACCACCTCCAGCAACTGGTGATGCTGAGAGACAGAGAGGATTGCAGTTTGGATTGTGACCATGTAAAATACGAATACGCGTACACAAATATGCATCACACTGGCATCGACGTAAAAAATCAGCACTTACAGGAACACTGTATGGCACCAGCCCTGCCCAAGCATCCCCAGCGCTCAACCTGATGCGGATGGGACATGAGGGGTCTGAATCCCAGAGGATAGCTCTCCGACCATTAACCAGCAGGTCACACAGGGGCTTAGCCCAGATTCACTCCTCTCCATCAGGAGTGGTGAACTGGGAGTTAATGTCCCCAGCAGAGGAACAGGGTGAGCAGCCATGGCTCCAGAAGCACTTCAAGCAGTCCCAACGCTTCAAATCAGGGTCAGCCACATCAGCCCCACCACTTTGACTGGGCAAAGTTTCTGCTCTCCAAACTGTCTGACTGCGTGGTTCAGATTTATCTACTTTCTCCTGAACATAAAGTTGCTTTTAAAAAGGTCTGAGGCACACAAATATTTTAAGCATGCACGTGCGTGTGAGTGTGTGCGTGCACACATACATGCACACACTGCAGCTTAAGATACTATGGATATAATCACTCCAGTAAAGGCATCTTAAACAGAAATATGTAACCATTTTGGCCAGGAACCAAACCAAATCAAACACTCCCTGGCCCCAGCCCATCCGTTTAATCAGACTCAGCCAAGCCTTTCCACTGTGCCCCCGAGCCCGGCACTGTTGGCCTTTCCAGGCTGCCCACTCCAGGAACAAGGCAGAGCATTGCCTCGCACACATGGGAGGCTACTGCCAGCGCACTATTTATAGAGCAACCAATCTTTATTTTAGAGATAGTTTAAGTAAAGTAACATGCAAAGAAACACGTGAGTAAGAGTCTCATCTGCCTTGGGCTCCTGCAAATCCTTTTCTTTTCCTCTCTTATAGCACAATGCGTTGGATACCCATTATTCATCCCCGTAAAGCACGGTGTGTACATCCATGCTGTCTGTCCTTTGGCTGGAGCTGTGATTGCAGCTTTCCCATGGGAAAGGAGGTGCTTTGCTTCTGAAGAATAAAACCAGGGCGCTGCATGGGCCACGGGGATGCTGGTGGGGACTGGCCACCTGCACTGACGGGCTTCGCAGGACCTGGCTGGGTGGCGAGCAGCAAAATCACCTGCAACTTGCAATGATACAAGTGTGCTTTGTGCCCAAGGGAGCACGTCTCCACGATAATCCTGGTGCACGACAGCTCCTCTTCCACAGCATCTTTCCTCATGCCGTATGTCTGACCTTCTCTCTCCTCTGTCTTCACACACCCTCCGTATTATGCGCCTGGCCAGATTCCTAGGGGTGAGCCTGGAATTTGGAGTAAGTACAAAAACTGTTTGAACTACAGACAAAATCTGTATTAAGTCAACTAGGATCAGGGGCCTGATATTTGCTGAGAGTATTTCATAAAGCGTCAGTGTTCTGTACCCCATGCATGTTTGAACAACTCAAGAAGAAATATGGTCTCCAACTTAACAGCAAGAGAGACCTCAGTCTTCAAAAACTGCGAGGAACACAATTTAATATGAACCTTCTTATATTAAACAGGATTCTTTTTTAAAAGTACTGTTATGTATTTACTAGTTTACCATGAAGAAACGCTTTTTTAGGGTTTTTTTGTGTGTGTGAAGATACCATATTCTTTTATAAAACTGACTCGAGTCATTTGCCCTGTATTTGGAAATGTGCATATATTTCAGAAGAGGTTCCAAATGTCTTCCTCATTAAAAAAAGGCATGGAGAGACACCAAGCGATGCTGTCAGCACCGCTCACGGCCAGTGGCCCAGCAGCAGCGGCAGGACCAGGACAACGGCAGTGGCAGGGCCAGGGCGGGGAGCCGTGCTCCCGAGGTTGCTGCTGGGGACCGCAGCATCATCTTTGCTTTGCTGATTCAGGAGCTGCTTGTTTGCAGAGGTGTCGTCCATATCCATGTCGTACGCCAGCTCTGAAAGCAGAAGGAGAGAGGTGGTTAGTAACAGGCAGTGCGTGCCGGCATCCCGACGCACAGCACATCCCGCCCCCACCAGCACCAGGGTCCCCGGGGCAGCCCATGCTGGCAGCTGGGGACAGCTGGGTCTGAGCGTGGTTGAAGGCATCATGGCCAGGGTGGATAGGCCAGAAGAACTCAGCAAACATCTTGTCAGTCCTGCACTCAGCCCCAGTCCCAGAGTACCTCCCAGTACCCTACACCAAACCTTATGCTTGGAAAGACCAAAAAATCACAACGGTAAGGTGCCTCAGTAAGAAAACAAAAGAGATAAGGGGTCCTGGCTTACTGGAGAGTCACTCCCAAAGAAAATCGGTTGAAGTTCGGAGTGGGTGTTTAGCAATGAAAATTGCGTCTGCTCCCCAGACATCACAAGGATGCGTGCAGGAGTGAGGAAATCTGCGCGAGCACAAATAGTTTCCCCAACCCCAGATCCAGCACAAGGCCTTGCTCATCAAATACCTCCTGGCTGAAGGACCCGAGGAGCTCTGCATTTCTGCAGTCTTATGTGTGTGCAAAACATGCTCCTTACAGCACTTACAACTCATCCATCCCATCCCCTGTCCACCTCATCAAAGCACTGGAGAGTGAGGAATGTCAATGGATCATGCACCCCAGGCATGCTGGTGTTGCAACATGGGGACTTTGAGATGAAGCACATAGGAGTTCCAACCCAAGAAAATGTCCAGTATAAAAGTTTTGATAGTCCTGGAGCATGACATTAACGGAGGAAAGCTTGTGGCAACCCATCACTGGCTGCAAAGGATCGGCTGAGCAGTAAGTCACAGTCGCCCTTGTCTCCCTGGGAGAGGGAAGAATAAGAAAGTCCAAATAGACAATGTGGAAAGGCAAGAAGCCATAAATTCTCTCGTCAAGAACAAAAAGCAAAAGGTATTTTAAGATGCCATTAGCCAGATCCACTTGGGGCATTTGTACCTGCCGAGTATCTGGACCGAGTAGGTGCATCCATGCTTGACTGAAGGCAACGGGTCCCTCACTCCCCTTCTCATTCTGCTGCCATCTCCTTCTGGGCTCCAGGTTTCTTGCCTAGATAGGAATCAGTTAAGCCTGTTCATCTCATCCCCAGAGCCTAGCCTTTGGAAGTGAAGGAAGCTGGTGGTTCCCATCAAAAGAGACCCTGGCTCAAGCCTTTCACAAGCCCTCGTGGATCACGAGCATACTGACGGGTTTGGATCATCCTACCCCACCCCTGAGAAAGAATCCAAGAGGCTGAATAAACACTCTAGCTAAAAAGCACCACATCAATCCAATAAGCACCACTGCCAAGGCAAACAGGCACTATTTCTTAATCAAAAATACCCAAACATTGCAAAACAAAAGCATAACAATGTTAGTGTGACAAGTGAGTCAGCCCAGGCCATCAAAGAGGGTCAGAAATGGCTGAAAGGGAGCAGATATCCATGTACACAAAGGGCCAGGTGCAAGCAAAACCTGCGTGATAAACTGACTTCTCCAGGAGATTCCCAGAGATATTGTGAGTCGTCTTCTCCACAGCTTTCCTGCTTTTCTTCTTAAAAGTACAGATGTGCTGCTGTCCTCCAGAGCTGCACACCCATGGGCAGAGCAGCAAAAGGTGCCACCCTGAAAGGGACGCACTGGGAGGCCACCTCTGCCCATCCTGTGCTGCTTTCCAAGCACAGAAAGAAAAAGTCCCTCTGGCACAAGGGATGCTCAGGCTTCGAGGTGGTTTGGGAGCAGCCTGGCTGAACCATCTTGTTTTCCCAAGCTCATTTCTGCAGAAGAAGTGAAGGGATTTTGAGTTAATAAAATCACAGCAGATTATTTCGCAGTTGGTTGTTTTACACAAGACTCCTCGGCTGGTACAACGTCCCATCAGGGCAATGACACCCTGCCCTGGTGTGTTTTGGAAGATGTTTCCACACACTCCAAAGACTCCTAAAACCTGAAAGATGCCCCTTGGGGTCACAGTACCATCAGGTACCCACGTGCTTCCAGGCCAGTGATCTGCAGCTGGTCAGCAGAGCTCTTGGGGCAGAATATTCTCTTATTAGACATCCTCGCAAAACTAAAAAAATCCACAGGAACTGAGTAACTACTCTTGCCTTCAGTTTAGAAAAGAAAATTGAAACAAAAGAGTGTTTCAGCAAGGTCTTTAACAGCACAAAGGGTTTTGACGTTCCCATTTAAAGTCTCATTCTGCGATGTTGTAATTTATGAGATGTGAGTTCCTGCATGGTTCGCAACGCAGCAGCTGAATCATATTGGAAACGTTCAGCCAAAGCGTACCAAAACGATCATTTCAAATATATTCTTTTACACGGGAAATTTTCAAATTCTGGGATTTCACCTGAACTTGAGTAAGGGTAATTTTTTAAATCACAGCATTTCACCCAAATGGGAATGGCTATTCTCTCATTCATCCTCTCTGACAAAATTAAAAGAGAAGGGAACAGAAACCCTCTTGTCGTCAGAGATTTGAAAGCTATTTTCCTAGCCTTGTTTAACTGCTTCAGAAGTTTAGTGCTTGGGTGTGCCATTTGTTTTCACTGTTCCTTCCATTGTTTCCTTCTCTGGGATTATTTGTGCCCAATTGTATTTTTAGGCTTGATGGATTTAGACATACATCTTTTATTTTGTATTAATAATGAATCCATAACTCTTGCAAATCCCTTTCACTTAACTTCTAATGACCTTTGGTACATCAGAAAAAAGGAAAATAAAAAGTATTAGCCTCTAACAGACCTAAGGCAGCTGATAACCAGGTCCAGGCAATAATAACGTTAAAAACATATAATAATAATAACAACATTTCAAATCCAGAAATCCAAATTAGCAAATGTTCCTAGCTAGGGCTTCAGAGAGGGCTCCATTATGGCTTCCAGCCTTTGTTAGGACCCCTGGTTAGTCCAGGTCACAGCCGCATCCCTGCATCTCCTGCTCCCACAGCCGCTGGGAGAGAAGGAGCCCTGGCACCAGGGATGGAGCTGCAGGATGGCTGGTGGGGTAACAAAAACTAACCTCCCACATACGCCATTTCAGTCACTTCCACCCAAAACTCTGCCTTTATGCTACAAAATAATCCGAGAGAAGCTGGTCCTCTGCCTCCCTGCTCCCCAGCCGTCTTCTGCATTAAATGGCTCCACTGTCCCAGCTCTGATCACCCACTTAATTTGCAAGTTTCTACTACAAAGTGGCTCTTTGGCCTGCAGAGGCTTTTTTTGGGGGGGAGGAAACTAGAAAAATCTGTTTCTGTTTATAATCAGTCGGAGTCCAGAGGGTATTACCAACAATCTGCACTAATTACGTATTCAGTCTTCACTCGTTTTGGCCTCTCTTGTCCTCTGGGCTCCAGATTAGATAATCCCCTTAAAATAATAGTCAATCATTAGCTCTGCTTTTTTTTTTTTTTTTCCCCCAAAAAAAATGTGCCGTTTCCCGGAGTCCTTACGCAGCTGGTGAAAGGTCTCCAGCCGAACACAAGCCGGTCCCTCCGGAAGCATCTTTTGTAACAAAAGCCCCTCTAACACAAAGCTGCTGCGCTGGGCTCCCAGGATGGCAAAAGCTTCAATGGTCTCGCAGTGTGGATGACAAAACCTGCTGCCAGCCCTACAACACGCACTTTCCCCATCCGCAAAATAAAGCAGTAGCATTTTTCTGTGGATTAGGACTAGAATTAGGCGTACTGACTCTGCACAAGCTTATTGGGCAGGCATCGTTACAAAGCCGTTCC
>NW_009597438.1:23860-39509 GCF_000690535.1 Cariama cristata
ATGGCTGAAGCGGGAGGAGTTTGGGTTTGGGTTGGTATAATAAGTCCTGCGGCAGCTGGCGCAGAAGCCGGGAGGATGAGTACTGGCACGCAGGCAGCGTTATGGCAGGCGTTCCGGTGCCAAATCCACCGCTGCCTACTGAAACATCCCATTTTACCCCTAAAAGGACAACATGGTCTTAAGCAAAGAACTGCTAGCAAATGCCACCCTGGCAAATGACCTCCATGAGGACAGTGCCCAGCTCCCGCAGGCTGGCTTGGCTCCTGATGAGAGTCCAGAGCCAGGGAATGTCATCTTGCAGGCAGGCATCTGGGCTGCCCGCTTGCCAAGCCTGCCCTGGCAGATGGCTCCAGCAATGGACCTAATATAGTAACGGAGTCGTAAGGGATGGCCATGCATGAAAACCACTTTGACGTGTCACTTGATAGCTCTGCTGGTGCCCCGTGCAGCGGCAACTGGTGCAAAGGAGATCCCCTCCAAGCAAAACCATCACCCCTAACACAGCGTGTTCACCAAACGAGGCTGCCGAGTGGGCCAAAGCACTTGCGGGGATGTGGTGATAGCCCTTGTTTGCAGATGATGGAAAGTCTGTGGTGTGAAGGGACTAGGGAATGGATCGTGACCATGTGTTTCCAATAAGTGCAAAGCATATCGAGTAGAAATGTCAGAGACAAGTAGGGCGGCTTGGCAATCTCCTGCAGCTCTTGTGGTCAGTTGTGAACATCTGCCTGTGTCTGTCCTTCAGGACTGGTCTAGGAAAGCACATGCTACCATTGCCAACGAGAATTACAATCTCCAGGGTGCATTGCTTTATGTAATTTTTTTAAGCAGCAAGCCTCACCAGTGTGGGGAATGAGATGCCAATAGATGCAGTAGACTCTGGCTGTCTCCAAATCCAGACTAGATTTTTTAAAGGGAGAGGTGTTTGAGTCAAGCCCAAGCTGTTGACTCATTACAAGGCGAAGCATAAGAGCCTATGATTCCACAGACCAGACTGCCTGACCCTGGCTCCCAAGTCTCTCCATCTCTGCAGCACCAACCACTTCACCCTCACAGGTGTTTGCACCTGAAATCTAGAACAACAGTCCAATTTCATCTCCAACTCTTCCTGTTGGAACAACAAAAGCTCTGCTCACCTCAGCCTCCAGTTACCTGGCTTTCTCATGCCAACAGCTCATACTACAAACACACCTCTGCCTCCACAAAGACAACACCTGAACCCATCCATGGAGTTACGTGGCACACATAACCACAAGTGCATGGATACAGCCAGGATCTCCAACCCTCTGCTTCTCCAAAACACCTTAAACTCTTCCAAACACCTAGCCAAGCATGGTTTCATCTCACCAGAGAGGTTTTGCCCTCTGGCTTATTACCACTAAAATCCTGGAGCACCAACAGGTTTGCCAGTTGTCTTCTTGAACAACGAGCCGCAACAGCCAAGCCATAGGTGCAGCCGCGCCGGTGTGTAATTAAAGTGCTGAGCCGGGGCTGGCTGCGATGCTTGTGTTGGCACGGTTGCGAGATCACCGAGATGGATGCGCAGCATGTGCATGGTCTTGTGCCTCTGCTTTTCAACCTCCTCCACAGCAATTTAGGAGGTGCGGCTCTTGGCAATACAGATTTGGAAAAAAGAGAAGAAAAAAATCCGGCTCAACACCATCCTGGTGCCTTTGGCAATGTGGCCGACGGAGCCTGGCACGGCTCAGCAGCGAGTGGTAAAGCACACTTCCTGAGCAGAAACCCAAGGGAACAGGGTTTGGGATTGCTCATTTGCAAACCAAGACTTTTTCCCTCTCTCACCTCTTTGACACATCCCGGCTGTCGGCGTGCCACTGATGGCCCACAGCCTGCAGCGTGTGTTCATGCGTGACGTGAAGACCACAGGCACCACCACAAAACCAGTACCGATTCGGGGGAAATTCCCCCAGGATTGAAGCAATATGGACGGCAGCAACCAGGCTGATTGTGGGGCACCAAGTCATGCAGCATGGAGAGGTGAGGAAGCTCCAGCTCAGCCCCACACCAGGGGTGCAACCAGGTGCTGCTTTGGGTACATGAGGCAATCGGCCATGAGCTCTGCGAGGCAGCCGGTACACACATCCTGGCTCCCCAACCTCCAGCACTACCACAAAAGTCTCGTCCACAGACGTCCTCAAGCTTTTGATGGGTCAAAGGGACAAAACACCCCCCCAAAACCCGTCACATCATACGGGCAGAGGGGCTGCACCGTGACCCCAATTCAAGCGACTACTCCTCCACCTCACCTTGGCCAGAGGCTGGTGGCGAGGAAGGGCTATCATTTATGACCTGGGCCCATGTTTACTTTGAAAAAGTACTCATTAAATTCCTCTTTGCTCCTTGGTGCGCTCTAGATTTACCCCGAAGAGAATCTGGCATCTGCAATTGCATTAATCATTTTCCCTTTGGCAGCAAGAGAAAGAGTTTCTGAAAAGTACTCGCAGAGCGGAGCCACAAAAATGTGTTCAGCAAAATGCGCTCATGTAATCTATTAAAAATTAACAAATCTCATTAGCATTATTAATTGGAAGCACCGGAGTCCTTGTACTTTGATGATGAAGCAGCATGCGCCGGTCTGATATCCAGCTGTACTGCCCAGAAAAAGAGCTGCTACCTAAAGGAACTTCGGAGAGAAGAACTGAAAAATAGGAAGCTAAGCGTGGACAGCCAAAAGCATCTACGAAGGCAGGATTCAAGAAAGAAAAAGAGGAAAAGCTAGAAACAGAAGAGTATGAATGGCTGGGACCATGGTGGAGCTCAAGGAGACCCCCTTGGCTGTCCCTACTCCAGGAGAAGGGAGCAAGGAAGGGAGGGGATCAGGCCCAGGCACCTCCCTGGGTCAGCAGCCACAGAGAGTACCGGGGACGGGGACGTACTGCTCACGTGGGAGCACCCAAATTGCTCTGAGGACACATCCATCAGGACAGCAAGCAGTGAAATGAGGAGGTGACAACGCAAGAGGGCTCCAAGGTCGAAGTCCACAAATGCACACCACCCCCCCATCTGTAGCACTCGCAGCTTACTCTCAGGAATGTCACAATCACAATGGAAAACCAAAATAAAAAGGCTACGTAATCCAGTTTGTAAATCCTTTGAAAAATACAAAATCCTCTCTAAAACAGATTACGGAGATTAGAGATAAGAGTTTCCTGGAAATCAAGGATTGCATTTCGGCATCCCTCCTCTCCCACCCTCTCCAAGAAGAGAAAGGAGACGGGCTCATGCCCCACACCACCTCCCCCCACTCCTCCCCAGCCATCACCCTGGCCTCGGGGAGCAACGGCGGCTCCGTCTAGGCCCTGAAAACATCAGAGCTGTTTC
The DNA here is from genome assembly GCF_000690535.1 of Cariama cristata. Classification (NCBI taxonomy): domain Eukaryota; kingdom Metazoa; phylum Chordata; class Aves; order Cariamiformes; family Cariamidae; genus Cariama; species Cariama cristata. Next base: position 27,203 of record NW_009597438.1, read on the forward strand.
CACCTGATTTTGCTCTGAGCACTAATTTGGGGCATTATCTGCTGCATGTACCTGATCCTATGGGCAACATGCATCAGTGGTAGGAAATCTGCCTGCATCAGGGAGAGGAGGAGATGCCTGCCAGCCTCCTGCATGTTTTTTGGTCCATCCCTTTTCTGAATGGGCACTGTGGGACCCTGCAATGTGCTGCTGCGGTTTTGTGAGCTGCAGGAGCTGCACCCCACCCTGGGAGTGCCCAGCAGAAAAAAGTCCTCTTTAAGCAGGGTGGTCTTCTAAAAATTGAGATGTTTCGCTTGGCTGTGCCAATGGTGACAACGTTACCAATGGGAGAAAGGTCAAACACTCATGTGCTGATGATATCAAAATATTTAACAGCCATGCCATTATTTATTCTGATAGATTAAAATCAGCATTTTGTTTTATATTTTGACTCAAGTATCCAGAGTCAATGGTGGCAGGACAATTTTCTGTTGGGAATTTTTATTTCGTAAGAGTTTTTGTGCTTTCATTCTTATTTGGAACAACAACAACAAAAAAGGATTGCAATATTAGCATTCCCAGCAGAGCACACATTCAAGTTCCTGACCTGTTATTGCTCAAGGACTTCTGCAGCTGCAGATGCCTGTTTGGAGCTACGGGTAGGTCACTTTGAATGATGCTCATAGAATAAGGATCAAAACACTTACAGCTTGATCAAAAGGACGTTTTATGAATGTGGCAGCCCAAGTTAAGTGCTGATGTGAATACTTACGTCCTCCCTTATATTAGCTCAGCTCAGTTCAAATAAAATTAACACCCTTTTAAATAATGCACTCAATTTTTATGTTTCATGTTTTTGTGCCTTATGGCTTTGAAAACACATCCTTAAAACCTTTCCATCACTCTGGGAGCGTCTAGTTGTGTTGGGATCTGGAAATCCACTTCTCCTCCAGAGGAATAAGGGGGGTTGCTGCTTTGTATCTTTGCTCCACCTGCTCTGACCCGAATTTATCCACCAAACGTTGGGCTATTTTCCTCCACAAGAGAGGGTAACACAGTCAGACTCTTTCTTTTCCCAGTAGGAATTACTACCTGTAAATAAACAACTAAAAACTAAACTACAAGCACCAGCAGCATCAATGCTCCTTTGAAAAGTGACAACAGAAAAAACAAAGCAGGGAAAAAGCCAGTCTCTTTTCTGCATTTCACTTGCATATTAGAGGCAAAATGAACTTACCAGTCCAGGACAGGGGACGTCTTATTGGCGCAATACAGCTGGTTAACTGTTCTTTAGAGATATTCATCTCAAAAGCCAGAACAGAAAGAGCATTTTCCCCCCTTTTATTTATTTATCTTTTTTTGTGCCAACTCACCTTAGCTGAAAAGCACATTGAGATTGTAATTATGGGAAGGCCTCATCTAGTAGATTTGTAAACTCACCTATCGGCTTGAATTACTGGAATTAGCAAGGCTAATTTAATGTCACTGTTCAAAATAGCTCAGATTTGGAATTTCTTAATGGCCTTAGGAAAAGGAGTCTTTATGCATACTGCAATCTAGGCTTCATTCTTAGACTAAATTCCTTCTCATAGATTTTGTGAATGCCCTGTTTTGTAGCCAACACAAACTCTGTCCAGTAAAATAATGTAAGGACTCAGAATGAAAAGAGATTAGCTGTTCCCTGCTCCTGTTATTTTAAAGCAGAAATAACTTTGGCTTCTACTGATTCATAGACAAAGCTTGAAATGCAAAGCATGCTCAACTCCAGATTCAGCATGAAAAGGACCTTAAAATATTCCTGAGTGCAAGTAATGGACTTATTAGAGGGATGAAAAGAGGCACTTTTCACAGAATCCCAAGCTTTTTAGTCCTGTCATATCAATAATCTTGCTTAAGAATTTCATTCTATTTACATTTCTTTTACTTCCAAATATCCTGCCTGACTTCTATGAAATACAACATTTATGCTTTTAAAGTGTTAATTTATTTCTGTTAATGCTCGGTGGCAAGTGGTGTAAAATGTCTGCAGATCACCCAGAGCGTGAGCGGGTGCGACGGCGTACGACATGCAGTTTTACACCTGACAATTGATCAATGAGGAGGTAATTTTAAAGACATGGTTAAAAGCAGCTTTTTAAAATAATGACAGTTGATTGTGCTGGAACTCAACGTACCTGCAATCTGTTCTCCTCTCCTTTATGTTTAACACCCACAAAAACAATGCTGACAGTGAGAAAAAAAGCTTTATAGATATCAGGAAGGAAATCTGCCTGGCTGTCCTTAACCTACCAAAATATACCTTTTTTTTTTTTTTTTTTTACCCAGTTTGCTTAGTCTTTGCAGGATGGTTTAATCTAAAAGCAGCACTAAGCAACTAGTGGTAATTTTCCCTCTTTGTTTGAAGAAACGGCTGAAAAACAAACATATTTCAGGAACTAATTACAAAAGCCTGTGTAGAAACACCAGGAAAGCAGATGGAGATGTCCACGTTTTAAGGAGCAAGGGGAGGTTTTTTCTCTACTTGGCTCCATGTCCCTGGAACAATTTGCACCAGTCGGGGAGCATCATAGCACGGAGGGGATAAAAGATGTGTTGGGGTGCATGTGCCTGTGGCCCTCCCCGAGACAGCACCGGCAGAGACCAAAAGACTCTAAACCACTGTGATACAACAAGCGGCCATCCCGGGATGGCCGGGCACAACACGTGGTACCGGCCAGTGATGATTTTCACAGACCCAACCATGCGGTTTTGCTCTGGAAAGGCAAAGCACAGCGATTGCATGCTGCCTTTCACCCAAGGGTCTCAAAGCACACCACAGGCATTAATTACATCCTCTGCTTTGCAGAGATTAATTAAGCACTGAAACCTCTAGGTCCCCAAGAGCCAAGCACAAGCCTCTATTCACTAATGGCTAAAACTGAGCCGAGGTTGCAACAAGGCTTCATGAGCACTGATGGACAAGCTGCGAAAAGGACTTCTTGAGCGCCCCAAGTCGCTCTGCAGTGGCAGCCTCCTCCTGGGATGCTTTTAATTCCTCTGGACATGTCCCAGCAAGTCTCCCTGTGAAGGTAGCCATTCGAGGTTTTGCTCTGAAAACACTCTTTATGGCAAGGCACGGAAACCAGACACACCAGGCAGCAGGGAGGGCAAGGAGCAGTCCTGTCCCACACCCGTCTTTCAGTGCATCTGCGCTCAGCCCCTATTTCCAAGGACACCTCAAAAGGTCTGTGACATTAGCAGTCATTTTTTCCTAGCAATGAACTTGACAGCCCTGATGAGACATCCTGCATCCATGTGCTGAGAAGTAACAGAAACTCCTCAAATCATCCTTGTTGTTTCCTCGTGTGCCGCTGGCTGCCACGTTGCTGTGTCACCTCTCCCTGGGTGGGACACGCTGCAGAAAACAACCAGGCTGCCCTTTTCTGCTCATCCTCCCAACCCCTCCAGCCATGAGAGGCATCCCCAGCAGCTCTGCCAGCAGAGCTATGGGAAGGTACCCCAACGTGCACGGGTGCTTCAAGATGCTCCAGAAACAGCATCTGCAGAACCGACATCCTTCACTGGGTCAAACCCACACACATTGAGCAGGGCTCATGCAGTCTTGGTCATTCTTGAGGCCTCTCCTGCGATGCTCTAGCAAAGCAGCAAAATCCTCTCAGCCTCCTGATCTGTCCTTTTTGCTCGGTTTGGGCTTGCTGGATGCCTCCCCATCTTTCCACCTGTCTGGATGACTTCATGTCCTCTCAGAAGTTGGTCAAACCATTTGCCCAGGGCACAGGTGCCAAGCAACAATGGATTTAGATGAACAGCCTGCCGACCCACAAACATCTGCTATCACTGTTTCTTTAGCAACAAATGTCTGGATGAAATAGGTGACAAGTGCATTAAAAAAATATGATACCTGTGCAGCGGAGAGCTGGAAGGCAAAGGGGGATTGCCAGCCCCTGCAGCTAACAAAAAGTGGTGGTTGTGCTGCAGCTGCAGCCTGGGAAACCCATTAAGACCACATGGGGTGTCAAATTGTATGTAACGTGAGTGCTGGGTTTGCGGGCACTGCGTGACGGCAGCCCTGCAATGGAGCCAGGCAGAAAGTGGGTCCGAAGAGACTAGAGACGACAAGAGTTTCTCAGCACATGCCTGCCTTTGCCTCCCAAAAACCGGGAGGAGCAGGTGAACGGGCACAGCTCTGCACAGCCCCCCAAAGAAATGCAGAGACATCATGGGTTTGCACAGCCCCAGAAAGTGTGAGCTGCAGGTCAAGGCAGGGGCAGAGAAAGTATCCCCTTGTGCATCCCATCCTGCTGTGGGATGCAGAGGGGGAGATGCCCAAGGAGGGATCCCTTGGAGCAGGGCTTGCTATAGGGGCTGCAATTGCTTGCTTTGCTTCAGGGTTAGTGCAATCCTGCAGCCATCCCGTTCCCTGTAGGTTTCAAGGGGATGGAAGTGATTTAGGAACCTCTCGGCAATCCCACACAGTGGTCCTGGTTACCCCGCATTCTACGTAACAGGAGCTGGTTAAGTATTTTTACAGACAGGTTTCTGCTCCATAATGTATGCAACTGGTCAAGGTTAGTCTTACCGCTATTAGCAACTGAAATCACTCTCAAACCTCTTGCTTTCCAACCCAAGCACAGCAGTTCTTTTCGTTCAACATGTAGAAATACCTCCTTGCTATGTCCTTATTTTCAGATTTTATCTTTTTGTTGGTACACAGAATCATTTTTCTTTTTTCCACATTTTCTAATGAGTTCTGGCAGTAGGAAGTTGTTTGTAAATCACACAAGTATTTGTTTTACTGGAAACATCTGCTTTAACACACTTGTCTTGAAAAAAGTTCTTCTTTAAAACAAAGGTATTAAGCTGCAATGTAAATTGGGCACATCTGTTTATGAGTCACTGCAATAGCACTGCCTCCAATGCACCAGATCACACAGATCTCCAGGGGCCTGATCCAGCAGAAATTGGAAACTTACAGCTTGCTCTGCTCCCTTTTCCAGCACTACTCTTCCAAGAGTATTGCTGCCTGATTTAATAAATTAAGGCCACTAAATAAGAAAGACCTATTTAGCATCTGCTAATAGCATTAAGTGTTTGGCCCAGCAGACACTGAAGTATCAGCAAGATGCTTAAGCCCAAGTCCTCGGGCACCTGAGGACCGAGTTTAGAATTATTTGTGCGTGGGGGACACTCGTAGCTGGGGACTCCAGGCTGCACCAGAATTGCCTCTGCCTACGGTGCCGTACCACCTCTGCTGTCTTCAGCCGTGCAGTGCTGCCATTAAAAATATTTAGAGATGCAAACTAGAGGGAAAGACATCAGCTGAACCTCCAAGATCAAAACCTGACCCACCAGCTGGTATTCATTCACTAGAAATACAAGGGTCAGCAGACCTGTGGTACTGATCTGGGGCCCAGGAGAAACCATTCATCTTCGTCTTCTGGAACGGGTGGAGAGCATCCTCCAATGTTTCTGGGGTAAATAAAGCAAACCAGGGTGGGAAAGGGGAATCAAAACGAGCAAGGAGGTGCCTGGAGAAAGCAGATTCAGGACATCCATCCCCACAAGAGCTGCAAGACCCAAATTGCCCCAGACACACAGAGCCCACCCTACTAGGGCAAAGCTTTCTGACTGCCACCAACGCCCACAGCCAGGCAGGAACGTCCCACCAGAGCCCAGGAGGGGAATGCGGTGCGTCCAAAGCTTTTGCTCCCTGCACCCAGCCACAGCGGCTCCCCCGGCACAGCCCACTCATCCGGGATGAATGCCTCCACCAAAAGCACCAGGTTACCACCGTGATCCCCCCGCACCTGATATCTGCCACTGGCCCCACATTTGGAAAAATTGGTCCAGTGGCGAAAGCACCCATGGACAGACCACGCAGCAGCAGTGGGGGGGTGGCCATGTGCAGCTGCATGTTGGCTGCATGGTGCTGGGCACACCTTATAGAATCATAGAATGGTTTGGTTGGAAGGGACCTTAAAGATCATCCAGTTCCAACTCCCCTGCCATGGGCAGGGACATCTTCCACCAGACCAGGTTGCTCAAAGCCCCATCCAACCTGGCCTCGGACACTTCCAGGGATGGGGCAACCTGTGCCACTGCCTCACCATCCTTATGGCAAAGAATTTCTTCCTGATATCTAATCTAAATCTACCCTCTTCCAGTCTAAAGCCATTGCCCCTTGTCCTGTCACTCCATGCCCACGTCAAAAGTCCCTCCCCAGCTTTCTTGTAGGCCCCTTTAGGTAAAGGCTGCTCTAAGGTCTCCCCAGAGCCTTCTCTTCTCCAGGCTGAACAACTCCAACTCTCTGTCTGTCTTCATAGGAGAGGTGCTCCAGCCCTCAGATGATCTTCATGGCCTCCTCTGGACCTTGACCCTCTTTTAGTCTTTGTAACAGCAGAAATAAAGCTACAAGAACCAGGAAGGGAAATCGAAGGCGACAGCGCATCAGATGCTCCCTGACAACAGACACTGGAGCACAAGTGGAGAAGTTTGCTCTTAGAGGGAAGGGGAGAGCAGAGCGTTTCGGGTATAAATGCATTCTTTCACATTCTCTGCACTTGCCTTAGCAGATGATTTATAGACAAGGGAAGAGGAAGAGATATTGCAGGCTGCATTCTGTGATGACTTTGGGGAGTATGCTACTTTTTTTTTATTTACTTTTTACTGGAGTGATCTACACAGAACCAGAAAAGGACAAGCAAATGTACCGAAGCTGCAGAGCAGCTGGCGGAGAGTTATCAGGGAGGCAGAGGATATTACTCAGACTCTGATAATAACCACCGGCTCCCACCTGCCAACTGCAGTCTGCCTAACACAAAAAAGTCCAAAAACAGGCTGCAGCAGATGTCTGCCTCCCCATGCAGGAAGCGTCTCCAGTATCCATGGGACACAAGCAACTCCAAAATAGCTTCGAGTTCAACAATTTTGCAGAGACTCAAGATACTGAATTAAAACAGGAAGGAGGTGGAAAAAAAAAAGGGGGGGGCTAGAAAAAGGATGTGTATCACATTGCAGTTGTAATTTACATTTTAGAAATCCTGCTGGGACTCCTGCGCTGGACTGAGATGGTGACAGATGCCCTGGCAGTCTGTCCAGTTGCTGAACCCAACGCAGCCAGTGAGGTCCCAGAGCAGCCAGCTGTACCTGTCACCACAGTACATACGTCCCTGCGCATCATGGCATATAACCACCAAGGAAGCAGCCAGCCAAGGGATGCAGCAGCATCCTGGGCACACAGCAGTGCACAGGGTCCTTCAGGATCCAGCAAAGAGTCAGCCCCTAGGCAGCACTTTGGGCATCGGCTCCCAGCTGTTCGGAGATGGGATACGCAGAAAGGGCCCTCGGAGGAAGGAAGGTGTGAGAAAGAAAAGGCGCTGCTGGGTTTGCATTCAAGATCTGTGCCGGGCGCAGACCCAGTCTCCCATGGGAGGGAAGCATAGAGCATTGTCCCAGGTCCCATGGGAAGCAAAGAGTGAATGAAAATCAGGAATAGACAGCAAGATGTTGTTGAGAGCCCCAAATACCGTTGAAGATATTTTCTGAAACAACAGAAGCTGGTCAAAACGCCAGATTTCCATTCCCACAGAAAAGGGGGAATGTGCTACTTCTCCAAAGCAGAACAAAGGCAAAACGCGTCCAAATTTTCTGTTGTTTAAAAAAAAAAAAAAGGCAAGTTGACATACCACTCCAACAAAGTCCAATCAATTCCTTTGGATTTCATTTTTTTCTGTGATATAATTACAAATGTAATCTCAAGCAGACTTTTAGACAAGCCGCTCTGGAGTGAAAGCTGATAGTGTTACCTTGCAGTATGGGCAAGCAGGCTGTCACTGCATTTCCCCTCTGCAGGAGCAGAGAAAGATGTTTCAATTTATTTCCAAAACAAAAAAAAAATCCCATCCAAAACCCCAGCATGCTTCATTGCATCCCAGTTCCAGCAGAGAGGCATTTTGCAACACAAAGTCTTCCCATTAGAAAGTTTTCAACCTGCCCTAAAAGCAACATGGGGGGAGGTTAAATTTTGAGGTTAAGCCGCTTTTGCCCCACATGAGATGCACCATAGACCCAGAAAAGCTGGCAAGGCCAATGAACTTCAGAAACAATCGGCTGTCTGAAATTCATTGATATGGAAGAAAGCCATCCAGGCTCTCTCCTTAGAGGCAGGGAAGCCCCGGCTCCGGGGATGGATGGCGAAGGCAGAGCACAGCCTGCCGGCAGCTACCGCATGGGAAGGAGGACATCTCTCCTCCAGTTCACAGCTCATCCATCCCAGCCACACAAGGGGTTGGGGATCTGCTGGAGATCCACCTGGGAATCGGGGGAGCCAGTGCTCGGATGGACACACCTGGTTCAGTTCATGTTACTCCTGGTGTTGACCCCAGCAGATGTGCACGCACACATCAGGGCTAACGCACAACAGTCGAAGAGAGTTTCTGCCTGACGGATGATGAATCCCCTGTTTCTGGAGCTCACGGAACAGTGTTGACTCAGTAACTGAGTCCTGGTAATACACCGACTGATGAGTGATTTGCAGGCCAACCAAACTCAAACACACACTATTTTCATTTGCAAAGCAAGGGGTGGGGAGAAGAGAGAAAGAGAAGTGGATTAAAAATGCTGAGTCCTGAGAGATTTCTCTGAAGGAGGATCCTTCTCCCTCTTCTCAATATCTTTCTGGCAAGGACTAAAAAGACAGGCTGCTTTCTGGGCAGGTCTGTGTTTCCTTCTGCTGGAGACTGCCAACCACCAGAACCAGGCTCCAGGATCAGGCCCGTGCACAAGTCCAGCATGGTCTCTCCATTGATTTAATTTTGAAAGCCTCATCTCAGGTAATGCCTTTTCCTCCACCTGGTCTACAACCCATGACTTTCCAGGGAGCATTGCTGTTTGGAAAGATCCAGACATCTTCCAGATATTTAACTCACAGCTTCATTTAATCAGGCTTGATTAGTTCATAGATATACACACTTATATTTATGGAAAGACGTAAAAATTTATTTTCAAGAATGCAATGCTGCTGTCTGCAGCAAGTAGGAACCTGCTGGATCCTGGATAAGGAGATCGCTGCTGTGTAGGTTCTCACTCAACCACATCTAAGTAAACACCAGCTCTCCAGAGCCTTCAGTTGCTGACATATTGTGATGCTGCAACTTGCATTGCTAGGTCATTGCCACAATATCCTGTATAAAAACAAACACATTTGTTCAAATGAAGCAAGAGATCAGGATTTTTAAGGCAATCTGGAGAATTTCAGCATTTCCCATCTTCTTCCCTTTAGGGCTTAAGAGTGCTCTGAAAGTTGTACCCAAAAGTTTTCCAGTAAGTGGTGGCTTCCATGGTCCACCTGAAACATCATCTGTTCTCTTGGACATCTCCTTCAGGGCAAGACGATGGACAGCAATGCAGCAGCCACAGCTGAGAGCCCAGGACCCTCTGCTAGACTCTTTCAATGAGACTGGGCCACCTGGCCCTATGTTAATTTCTCTCCAGTTATTCACATTGTTGTATTTCCCCGAGACACTTTCTGGGCAGACGTTATGTCAAGCTCATCCCAAGCCAAGCTGTGTTTAATAGTCTTTGATGGACCTTAGTTCTGTGAATTTGTCGTCTTTAGTTGTCTTTGACTGCATGTAACCTTTGGGCATCCCCACTGTTTGACGTTCCTCCTGCTCAATCCTTGCCATTGCCCATAGCCAAATCCCCAGCACCACGGCGGTGTGTGTGCACCAAAGGATCCCAGTCTTGCTGACCGCAGTCCTGTGTTCAGTTGGTGGCTGTGGTTTCTGAGCAGTACCACCGAGCTCTAGCCCAGCCCATTTCTGCTGCCCTTCAGTGGTGCCCAGTTAATCAAAGACACCTGAAGTATAAGCAGATACAACAAATTGCAGCACGATCCCAAGAACCGTGATCTAATATGGGCACTCAGCACCCACCTGTCTTTGCTTTGCATTAGGGCTAAAGACAACGGAGTGAGGTACACTGATCCAGCAGCCCACAAGGAAGGGATCTCAGCTGGACCAGTCTGTCCTGGACTGCAGAGGAGTGGAAATGCTGCCAGGAGAGAAGGCAGCCCTTCTTCATGCAGGGCGCATCCCCTATTTTCTGAGACTAGGAGCCTCAGCAGCCACAAGGCAGGAGAGGGATGGCCCAGCCCCGTGCCCACAGGATGTCCCCGTGACATTTTACAGCCGAGTGCTGGCACACCAACATGCGTGCTGGGCACACACATCGGCCGGCACAGCTGGGACACATGCCGGGGCCGGAGCCCTCTTCCCGCAACACAGGGAGCAAGGCTGTGCCCTACAGCCTCATTTATTACATCCCTGTAATCGCTCTTATCAGCTTACCTGCAGTAAAGCATTAGTAAAAGCCAAGCCACTCATGAAAGGGGCACGCTATCCTACATGAAAAGTCAATCAACACGTTATATTGTTATCAGGCTCGCAGACAAACCTCTCTTTGTACGACAAACTGCGCAGATACGACGTCCTGACTATCAGCGTAAGGTTATCTTGTTGGTCCATTAGCAAGTAGCACCTGGTCTGCTTCTGTCTCAAATATTTCTTTATTGTTGTCCCTTAAAAAGAAATCCAGTTAAACTATTTTGTCCCTCCACAATGAAAAATGGCACAAAAAGAAAAGCAAGTTTGTATCCGAGTCAGGAATTGTGTTTCCCAGCTTTGGAAGAATTCATGTGTTTTCAGCCACAGAGAAACAGATTCATCATCCTTTAAAGATAAATATGACTATCACTATCGCAACTAGGCAGATTTTTGCATACTTGAAATTGTTTTGATGTGTTCAGTCATGTAAAATGCTGCACTCAGTAACAATTTAAAGATACATTAGCTCCCAAATTACACTGTAGAAAAGTATCTCCTTAGACGCTTTGGCATAACACAAACTGTTATTCAAACTTGCAACCTGACTAGAGGGCAAACCTTTTGCCAGCAAACTGGCATTATAAACATCTGGGGCGGATAAGCAATCATAGATTTTCAAAGACTTTTGTGCATTTGTACATGTAAGAGCGGAAACATCATCTCATCTGACCTTCAGTGTCTCCAACCCTTCAACCTCAGCCAGTCACCTTATACTGAGCCCAAGAACCAGCCTCTTCTGCACTGATCTGGGCTTCCAGAAGAAGGATTTAGGCCAGTGTCTGCTCACATTGGGAATGTGATGCATATGATTTATGGATATGAGGATATCAGGGATATACACACACTCCACTGATTCTGCTTTAAAAAAGCTGCTACATCATTCTTTGCTTTGGGTCAGAATGGACCAAGGCAGTGGAAGTCAGCTTCTGAAAATACCAGATACAAATTGCTCGGATGGACTTGGATCTGCAATCTGTAAGCACAACATTGAAAAAGTTTAAAAAAATTAAAAATTCAAGAAAAATTGAAACCAGAAGAATAGGAGCATGGGATTAACATGTCCAGTGGATTTATTTGCTGATTTCCTAGATGTTTTTTTCATATATGCAGCTTTTCCCAAAGTGCAAACTGATTCTGATAAGATGAATTTCTAGTTTTTCAGTTGTGAACTTACTGTTTCTTGGGAGGAACTGACAGTGCAAAAGTTACAAGAACCCTTCAAAACGTATACATTATGTACAATGTGAGGCCTGGAAGAGTCACAGCAGCACAGCCAGCCAGCTGAAGGATGCTATGAACAAGCCCATCTCTCAAAGTCACCAATAATTTTCCCAGTCTGTCAATAAAAAAAAAAATCATTTTTGCTGACGTCAAAAGTGAGTTAATGAACTTGCCACTCAATTAGAGCTTCAGCCAACTGCTACATGTGACTCCCTCTCCATCTTCCAGTTTGTATTTGGGCAGTGACAAAGAATTCTTGACTTCCAACCAAATCTTCATGAAAAGGAGAAAATTCAACAAACACAAACACTTGAAGTAGAAAAGCAATAATCAAGCTATTACACTGTTTTAGTTGGTATGATTCCAGCTCTTCTATCAGGATAATCTAGTTGACATTTAGCCTTGTCATTTTTTCACCCTGGGACAGGATGAATGTCTTGTAAAACAGTATGTTTCTGCCATCCTTGCTCAGTCAAGCATTCAACAGCATCCTCTTCGGGGAAAAAAAAAAAGTAAAAAAAAAAAAAAGTTGCTGCCACAAAAGTTATATATAAAAGTCCTAAAGCTTTTAGTAGACTAGAACAAACCAGTGGAAGGATGCTGCATCAAACTGACACAGCTCACCCCGCCACATGAGCCAAGGACAGGGCACCTCTGTTGAAGGCTGAGCAGAGCCACGTACAATAAATATTGATATTGTACGCATGATATTTTTCAGCAGG
>NW_009597438.1:39540-50645 GCF_000690535.1 Cariama cristata
CCAAGCCTGCAGGCTGTACAGCGGGAAAGGCACAACAGCCACGTGGCTCCGCACTGTCAGCAAAATCCACACAGATAGGGACATTTTCCACCTGCGGAAGGAGTATTTTAAAAGTCAATCAGGTATTTGAAAACGTCTTTCTCGGCAGACGGATGAACATCCCAAGACTCAGCACTAAATGGAGCAGAGCAGTATCAGAGCCGCTCAGATACAGGCACCCTGAAGGCATTTGCAGAGAAGCAATCACCATGATAAAGGATGAGAAGACATATCTTGTAAATATTTTAACTACTGCTGGTCTGCCTCCCAACACATGCACAGAGTCAGCCCTGGCAGACTCTGATCGCTCCTCCCAGGTTGGGAGTGTCCCCTTTTCCAGCACAAATACTCACTTCTAAGGAACCTTTCCCACAGGAATGGGCTGCAGAAACCAGGAGGGCTGTACCCAAAGCGATCCTGCCTGGCCTCCCACGCACAGCCACCGCCTCGGCAGGGAAAACCGCCGGTACCTGTTTTTTCCCCAAAATGAGCAGCCTTTTGCACCCCATGAAAAAGCAATTCAAATGTCATTGTCGCAGCAGCATCTCCTGTTCCCGGCCACAGCGAGGGGGTGGAAGGAGCTCAGATTGACGGCACCTCCAGAAATAAACCTGGGAGAAAACGGGGTGACGAGAGGAATGTCACCAAAGGCTGAGCTGTTGGAATGACATCTCAGCACTGAGATCTCTAAAACATGGAATGGTTTACTGGGACCTTTGAGGATGTTTAAAAGCAGAACAGGATGAAAGTTGCAACTCATGGGGGTTCAGAGCAGCTTCCAAAAATATAGTGTGAGGCAGAAAACACAGGGGTCCCGTTTCGTACCCGTGCAGGGCATGGCCACTCAAACACAGCAGCCCCTTCCCACCTAACAAACAGCTTTTCCACCTGGGAACTTTTCCACCTTTTCCACGCTTGGCCAGCCCAGAGGCAATGTTCAAGCCTGCAATTTGATGACAGCACTAGAAAAAACCCTACTGAGAGGATAAATCAGTGGCAAAGCAAGCCAGAAGCTATTAAAGAGTTACAGGTCTGGGTAAATCAAGGGACACAGTGTGCTGATCTTGACTTTCATCCAGTGTCTGGGTATGGCGTGGATTGCTGGAAACCCACATAGAAGTCCAGCCCACCCGGCGGGTCTGGCAGCACGCGGCAGCAACCAGAGCAGCAAATGGGCAGGGTACAGGAAAATTCGGGGCTTCTCCGGGGGCTCAAACTACAAACTCCCTCTCCTCCTTAGAAATAACCAAGGGAGAGCAGAAAGGCAAAACAAACTGCAGGTTATGCAGCAGGAACAGCCAGGCAGGGGAGCTGTTTTACACACACACACTTGCAGAGCCATCTTTATATATCTTTATTACACACATCTATCCTTACATATCTCATGGGATGAGGCCAACTTCCCTTCCCAGGACAAACTATTTCTACTTAATTCTGCCAAATCCATCTGTTCCCAAGACAACTTTTCTTACTGCCTAACAGAGATATTTTGGAAGGGTAAATCTTCCCCTCATCTTCCCAACCCCCCCAGTTGCTGGATTGCTCAGAACATTCCCCAGGTGATGCCCTGGTCACTAAAAGGGATTTTTTTCCTCCTGGCCAAGCTTGTGAGATGCTCAGGGGCACAGCATCCCTACACAGGTGAAATGGACCACACCATATTTGCAAACCCCCGAAAAGCCTGCCCCTCCTCTCTCCCAGTGCCTGCTAAAGCCACTCGCCCAGCGCAGGAGCTTCTCCAGCACCAATATTTTATTTTCAGGCTTCCTGGCAATGAGCTCGTCGGTTATAAGTGGCACCCCAAGTGAGAATGCTGGAGGTGAGCTAATTAGTGGGTGGCTGGCTGGAGCGGTAATGCAGCACCAGTCACCCCAGGCTCCATTTGCTTTGGGTGCCTGATGCCAGCCAACAGATCCCAGCGGGGTGCAAGCACATGTTTGCGTCCTAGAGCCTGGAAGACATTTGCACTGACTCGTAATTCAGGGGAAAATACTATAATTTGTTCGCAGGCATGATTTGCCATTGGTGTGGCACAAATATATGTGTGTGTATGTACACAGCTCTATTTTTAGAGCAGCACGGCCAGGGTGCCAGCTCCACGGTTACTCCATTGACAAACAGGATGCACTCTTCTCTGAGCTGGGAGGTTTTCAGTCCTCCCCCTTATTGTAAACATTATCTGCCTTCAAAATCCTTAATGTGTTGCAGATGTGACAAACAATAAAAGACCTATCATAAAAAAAAGCCTGCCATCTCTGTGTTTCCCACCGGGGCAACATAATAATGAATTTATTAGCATATAGGGCTCACCAACATATGTTTATAGTCACTCACAAACTTTTGACTTGACAGTTTACAAGTATGTTTAAATCATTAAAGTTTAAGTTGACTGTCCAGTTATTACAGGCTCATTATAAATAGGAAACAAAGGTTACATTTTATACAACAGGCGATAAATCAAAACTAGTCTGTATTTGAGACTGACTTTTTTTTGCTTTTGCTTTTTTTTCATCTCCACATTTTCAAGACCTTCTGAGGGGACATCTCAGTGAGGCCAGTACCGAGCAGCTGTTTGCAGTTAGCTGGCAGGACCAGCGGCACCCACATCAGGGACCCAGAGAAACTCCCACTGCATCCAAGAGATGCATAGACCTTGGAGGTGGCAAACTCTGCCAACGTTATTACCCAACCAATGGCCAAACTCAGTGCCAGCCCAAGGCATCCACCTCTCCTCCTCCCCAAGGCATCTCCAAGTCCATCAGCAAGGCTTGGAGAATCCTATGTAAGGGAGGAGATCTCCACTGCCATCACGAGGCCAAGGAAATTTCCTCCTAAGCTGAACAAAACCTCTAAGAAAAGGAAAGCAAAGCACCCAAACTGTGTTCCCCGACTGTAAACTCCAAAGGTCGGTAGAGGAACTCAAACATGCTCAAAGGGGGGTTTTGGGTTTGACCACTGCACTATGATACAGACTCCCCTCCCCGGCCATCCAGCCGTGTTCCTGCCTTAACGCTGTAGAGCATCCAATATGGGATAAAACCAGGGAGTCAGTAACTGAGCCCCAGCGGCTCCCAGTTCTTTCTGCTGCTATTACGGGGTAACCACCTTGGGAAGGAGAGAGATAAAGCCACAATAAATGTAAAAGTTCATTTTGTAAACTATTTCCAGATTTCAAAGCCTGGCAACATTTCAAATAGGCATGCTACCTAAAATTTAGAATTTGTGAAAAGGGGAGGGGGAATGTGGAATGGTTTCTGATCCCTTTTATTTCATGCTATGGACATGTGATATGATATGATGGAAAAAAAATAATTGAAAAATACCCTTTCAAAGTAAAAAGAAATATCATTCTCAAAAATGTTGAAAGAGAGTGTTTCCACACCATCAGCAACTTTTCCCAGGCTTGTTTCCAACATAAAACTTGAACAGAGTCACAGTTTATATCCAATACCAACCAAATAGGATTCTGTCACTGTCAGATCAACTTCACCTTTCTGCTCTAAAGCAACACACAAAAAAAGAGCATTACAGCATAGGCAAGTGAAGAAGCACCAGAAAGTCTCCCTGGCCACCCTGACGGCACAGCTTGTGTCCTCTGAGGCCAGTCGGTGCCTAAAAGCTGTGTTGGACAAACCTCACGTTCTCAGCGATCTGAAAGACTTAACCTGCCAGGAACACAATGCCCCAAAGCTACCGCTGCTTTAAAGTTAATATTTACCCATCCCGTAGCAAAGGCAGCAGCAAACACCCTCCAGCAGAGTAGCACAGGGAGGACAATTCCTCTTTTCCTATTACATGCTCACGTACTGCAGTGACAAGAGAGGTCTAAATTGCTAGACAGGCAAGTTGTCGGGGAAGATCAGTACAGTGATTAAACTAGCCTAGAAAGATGGAAAAAGACAGAAAGGATTATATACCCAGCTTCAGAGATCAGGGATGATATTATGGGGAAGGCTATGAGAGGAAATTAGAAACACATTAAAAATAGCATAAAGGTGTGACACAAAGATCATGGAAAATGAAACACGTATCTCTGCTCTTGACTCGGGACGATGTGGATCACCTGTACTTCTTTAACGTACACTTTGATATTTAGTTGTTGGATGAAATAAAGTACATTTTATCCGTCTCCAAATTTGATATTTCTCTTTCAGACTTGGACTGGAGTCTTTTCTTTCCCTGACCCAATATTTGAATATATGTATTTTATATATTTTACATAATGTGTCAATAATCTTTGATATGAAACTGGCATTTAATATTTCACTCTCACTTCATTAAGGATATTTTAATTATCCCAGACCAATGGAGGGGAATTTATAAACATCTGTGCTTCGTTTAAGAGCCCAAATTTGCCTCTCAAACTTCAAAGCTGTAAAGCTGATTTTATCCAGGTTCAGTTGTCTGGTCTCTCAAAGAGCACTGCATAAGCACTGGAACCAGCATTAACTGAGCCAAGCGTCCAGTCCGCAGACCGACATCCAGCAGACACCGCTCATCCACGACAGATACAACCTCTAACAACTTGGTTTTGTTCACATGAGCAAAACAGATGATGCTGCTGAGCTCCACGGAGCCAGGAGCACAATGACAGTGGTTAGTGGGTCGGGGAGAAGGCACACGCCAGCAGCATCTGTGACTGCCCAAGTCACAACCGGTCCTTCGCTTTCTCCACCCGATGGGTGACCAGGGACTACCTTATTAACAAGGGAGCCTCAAAGCACTAGGAGTGCCTCATGGCCGTTTTCAAAGCAATCAAAGACATGACTCGTACTCGCAAGCAATACAATTTTAGGCTCCTGAGTACCTAAATCACTTCTGCAAAATGAGCCCGAGTAATCTGTAAAAAGCTACCACAGGTTTCTAAACCCTAGATCAGAAACAACCATTGTTTGCTGCAGTCAAACAATCCTTACTGACTTTCTGATGCCTTCCAGAAAGTTGAAAAGCTCAGCTCTAAGCTCACGAGAGTGGGTAGCAGTGGCAAGGAGAGAAGCGAGTGACTCTGGGACCTACGGCAGGTTTGCAACCTCTCCCACAGACTGCCTTCAATACATCCCTGCAAAACCAACCTGGAAAAGCAGCGGCATTTCTTCTCCAGCTGCTGCCTCAGCTGGCACTGAGGCCAGCCAGCACGATGCTGGGCATCAACAGCCTCAGGGCTGTGGAGAGCATCGGTGGTGCCTACAGCAAGTGGAGCTGAGCAGACCCCAGAGAGCAGCTCCCTGCACCATCACCAAGACCCACAACCCACAGAGTGGCAGCTGCTGCGGAACCACCATCCCCATCACCTGCTAAAAACCGGATCTGGTTCCTCACTCGCAGCTCTCCATCCCCAGAGCCTCTGCCACAGTCATCTTCATCATCGCAGTCTCCACTCTCCTCTTCCTCCTCCGGGGTTTTGCCTGGAGCTTTTCGACGGGGCAAAGCCATCCCTTTGAGCAGCTGAAAAACATGAGGTGCCACAGTCATTCAACAGCTTCCCTCCACCCTCCCTATTGCTTCATCCCACGCTCGCAGGGCAATCAGCTGACAAGAGAGGGACAGGGCTCAGTGGAGCCAGGACAGCGGGACAGGACTCCATCGTGCTCCTCATGCCAAAGTACTGACAAGCTCAGGTTCATTCATGGGCAAAGCTGCACACAAAACCTCAAGGGAAGAAACAAAAGGAGGAGGCAAAACCACATTGAGTAACTCTGCCCTTTAGCTTCTGCCCAGCAAACATCACATGAGGTGAAGCACGTCTACCAGCCCTGTGAGACCCTAATGCCACCAAAGCTCTCGAGTTGGCTACAAAACATATGTCCAAAGTTAGGTCAGATGGGGTAAAAAACCAGTAGCAAGAGGAAACTGTTCAAAGATTCTCACTGCTTTCAGACACTATCTTCCATCTGAGAAGTAACACCCGTGAAAGGAAATGGCAGATCTCTTAGGTCCATATGATGCCCCAGAAAAATAACCTAAAAATCTCATTCCTCACTCTTGAAGTGCAGAGGATGCTAGTCAAAGTTTTTGAGATAGCCAAGTGACACAACAAAAGGATTTTTTAAAGGATGTTTTAAAGCTGAGTCCTAACTCATGGTGACAGGTCACACATCCCAGAGACAGGGACTCGAATACCTCCACTGAGCACAGGGTCAGGACTGCTTTCCAAACACGAGTGGAAGCTCCCCACACTGCCCCTTGACAGCGTATGGAGGGATTACAGACATTTTAAGCTATCGGCTTCCTCTTCCCGCTGACTTTTCTGATTTTGCTGTTGCTGAAAGTAGCCAGCTATTTCATCATAAACCAGATCCACTTTGAAAAAGCGTGAGTCAGACGGTTAATATATGCCGAAAATTTCTATCCCTACCACTCTGCTGTTAAAAGCCTTCTTGAATTTAATCTCAGCACTAAAAAAAAAAAAAAAAATATAATGAAAAGGATAAGTAACAGAGAAGATATTGCAAAATGGGAGCTTTCCGCATACTTCAGGGGTTTAGTTAGTTCCATCTATTGCAGCAATATGCATGTCTTCCAAGGCATTTTTTAATATCTGGAATCTAGGTTATATTTTTAAACTATTAAGCTAGCCTTAGAAAACTGTTTCTAAAATATTGAGCTGCTGAAGTTTATACAGCCTCAGAGGAATGCTTTTGGAATCTGGCTTGCTCTGTCCACGGCAATGTCCACATACCTTAGTGTCTATATTAGAGGAGCATAACGTAATGAAAAACAAATGGCTCAATGTGAGACCACTTTGGGTTCCCTGGCTGCATCAAACAACACAGCAAACCTCTCCTTGGCACGTGCAAAAGTCCACCCGGTGTGACAGCCGTACTGGATCCCGCATCCATGGTAGGAAGCAAAACACAGTTCATCTCCCCAAAACTCAGGGGATGTGTTTCCATGGCCTTCAACACGCTTTGGCTCAGACTGTTTAAGTTCACTTTTCAGGAATTTTATTTTATTTTGAATTTACAGGCCTTTCCCAAAATATGGCGTAACCACAAAAAAAACAACAAATAGACAAACCAAAAAGGCAAATGCAGCACTGGGGGTAGGACAGGGAAGACCTCGCACAGGAACCAAACTGCTCAAGCCTTTACACCATCACATTTATTTCTCTCCTCCAAACAAAGCCCACAGCTAACAGCAGTCCTGAGCACAGACTATATCAGCTCGAGGTGGAATGAGGGTCTCCCACACACAGCAACTAATTACAATACACACCAGTTCGAACCCATTGCCCCAGTGCATCGTTGCTAAAAACCCAAGCCCACGATGGTGGACTGGGACCACAACCGCTCAGCAGCAGGATGCTCACTCCTCTGCATCCAAGGCATGGAGCAAGCCAGCCGGAAACCCACTGTGCAGCTCAGCGGCACAACGTTCCTTACTTACCCAAAACAGCAGAGGAACTTTCTGGCAAAGAGAATTAAGCTTTGGGATATTTTCAGATTTAATAAGCTCAGCGGGGAGCAAGGGAAGATCAGGATTTTTCAATTGTGTGTTTTCAAACATTAAAATTACTGAGCGTTTCTTGCATTACTATTTTTTCTTGGCATGCCATAAATTAGCAGCTTAATTTCTCTGCCTTTGTAGCCACAATAAAACAGGAACTTTCTGAGAAATGCCGTGCAGGCCCTGACTTTGGATCGAGTGAACGTGACATCCCTGCACCACACTGCTCCTTCCTTTTCCAGGACAAAATCTCCATCCTCAGCCATGCACTCCCCAGCTGCTGAGAACCACAGGGAGGTTCAACGAGTCAAATTTCACAGCTGGCTCTGGGAGAAACAAAGCCCGCGACACAAAACCTACTGGCACCGTTAGCAGGAGATCTGTCATGGGGTGGAAAGCCCACCCTGGTCTGTTGGTGCATCCAGACCCGGGAATGCTGTCTGATGCCTTGGCTTCAGCCGGAGCAGCAGCCACAGTCCCGCTCATCGATCATTACACAACCCCCTCGATGGTCTGCATACTTTATGAAATTATATTTGGTGGACTGAACATAGATTCCTCATCCTTAAATAGCAAGCGGAGCTGACTGTATCCTAACATTACAGTTTATTCATGTCCTGTGGTTTAAAGTCTATGGTAAGAGGCAGGAAAATACATAGTCTAGTGATCGCTAAAGTAGTATGTAACAGTGAGATAGCTTTAACTTAATCACAATTCATCCAGCTGTAAGAGTTTAGATTCACATCTACTTTTCTTTGCTAAACCATAATGGCAAAAATACACTCTAATGTACCCGATGTAAACTAGAGCACTAACTGTGGGAGTCCATGTGCACGCACGCATCTCCGAGGTGTCTGCAGGGCACCCATCTCCCATCTGCACAACCACCACTGAATCACAGAATCATTGAGATTGGAAAAGACCACCACGGCAGGAAACACGTGGGCCACAGCCTTTGCTCCTGACTACAAGCTCCATCGGCTTAGAGGTACACCAGTTTTATTTCCAATCTGATCCCTTTTAAACCACGGGTAGGGTAGGGCAGGCAGTGCCGCGGTACCTCCACTGCTGTGTCAGTTGTCGGATCATCGGCAAGAGGGACACCGGGCAGCCCCGGCTGGTCTCTATAGAAATCTTTGTTGCTTGGCTTGTCCTGTGGTCTCCCTACAGCTTAAAAAACAAGCCAGATGGGAACGGTGCGCTGAGTCTTTCTGCAAGGAAAGCTCCCCAGGGCATCCCAGTGTGATTTACACAATTATTCATAACCGTACAGTGACCAGACAAAAACAGACGCGGCAACGCCGGGTAATGACTCAGCTGGATTTGGACAGGCCACCGTATGTTGAAATCTTTATAACTCCTCATTCTTTACAACCACTTTACTCAGACCTCACCATCCCACCAGCCCACTGAGCCACCTGGTCTTGTTTTTCCAATTTTAACATAAACAGTGAGAGCTGCAGCATACTTTTTATCATTAATCTCCTGCCTCTGAAAAGAAATCAGCATTGTGTTTCTTGGACTGTGTTTTAATAGCTGTTTTCTCCTTTTGCAAACTACGCCCGCGGTATTGCAAATATCAATTTGAGCAATACCCAAAATTATGCCCACAAATTCACATAAAATATCAGCAGTGAGCTACAAGCACTGCGCTCCTTTAGGGCAGAAATCATCCCTTTCAACATACTTCAAAAATATGTAAAGTAAAGAGAACAGCCAAACAGATTATTAAGGGGAACAGAAGACTTTTAGAAAAACATTTAATTCCTTCACGAGTTTAGGGGAGAAGTCTGATTGATATGTGTAATCTTTTGGTGGACAGAGCTGTCATTTAATTTAGCTTGCATGACTGAAAGAATTTAATAAAAGTGTCCCATAGAGTTTTGCTGAAATTCTTCGCATGTTTTTAGTAAGCCTCTGGAATACGATCAAACCTAAAAAGCTGGAGAGGATGGAGACTGAACTTGCAGCTAAAATAATATTCAGAATTGTAATATATGCTTAATAATCAAGTATTCACATCCAGCAGAAAAAGGGCCTTAGTGCAAGAAACTCCTCTGGATCCCCAGCCGTGTGTCCATGTGCTGCTTGGCATCATGAAGGGGACCCTGGGAACTCAACCCAACAGTGAAAACCAGCCCCTGGCTCTGCTAGAAACCTCTCAAAACTCAACCAAACCCACCAACTCACGACTATCCGAAAAACTTGGGATGCCTTGCTTCAGAAGCCTAAGTAAGAAAGAGTTTTGGAGGAGCAAAGGTGTTATTTCCCCTTGCATCGCACAAGCCGCTCGCTCCGGCCACGCGCTTTTGGGTACTCAACACAGATGCCACTGTACTTCCCACACAATTCCCGAGATTCCCGATAGGTCAGGTTTTTCTATTTTAAATTCCAGCCTGCTGAAAGCATTGGTTTTGGGGGAGAAGAACAAGATCTTGTGGCCAATCCTGACCTTGAAATCTGCAATATTGAGTAATTTATGGGTGGTTTCTAAATCAGGGCAGCATCATGGGAAACATGCAGATTTTCACACGATACTGTTCCCTGTTAACAGCTCATTACAATGTACAGAAGTATATTCCCATTATGAAATACAGCTGGGGCTGTTTTGCTTACAAAGGTCATTATCTGATCACAAGCAAGAATTGGGGAAAGGAATCCATTTGAAAAGGCTGAAGTTGCGGACTTTTCGAAAACTCATGTGTTTTGAATTTTGTAGCCTGATCATACACAAGCATGCAACAGGAGAATCGATTCTCTCCACTTCCTCCGCTTATTAGCCCTGGAAATAGCATGGAAAAAATTATCTGTTATTAGCAGATACTTTAACCAACCCTCATAATGAGATTTGCTGGTGCTCTGCACTCCACTTTCCTATTTCCCAGCTCCGTTCGATTTATCCTTTCTGTGGACAGGGGCTTTGGTGGCACAGGAGCGTGCACCAGCAGAAACTCAATGCAACGTCAACAGCATCGTTTTCACTTGCTTCTTTCCAAGCTCTAGAGAGCTTTCCCCCTTTTGGGCAGCAACAAAATGCAACATATATTACAGAAAAACTCAATGTTCCCTGGCACTGAGCACCAAACACTATTTAAAAATAAGGATATTTAAAACTTTAAAAATATCTCTAAATACTAGGATCTGTACTTCTGTCTTGCAAGAGCGAACACATGTGCGTGTGCACATAGGCGGGCATCGCTGCCCTTCTGACCACAACATTAGCCCATGGACAGAAGAGCCCGTTTTGGTAAGAGGACACCCAAATTGTGGTTTCCTTATGGCCCTTCCAGTTGGATGCACCTTGGCAGTACAGACCTGGCAGAGAAGAAACCTGTTCCTAATTGTAGTCCTATTTCAAGCTCAGCACAACGTGGAGCAATCACTAATCAAATGTTAATAAAGTAGACGCAGGCTTAGGAGCTGGAAAAGTCATTTTCAGTGCTTGGAAAAACGATGAGTTGGGCATGTCAGCTGTTTTATCAGCTGCTCTAAAAGCAAATTCTGCACTTCCCCATGCTGCCTGCTTCAAGATATCGCAGGTTTTGTACTGCTGAAGCCGTACTCAGCAGACCAAGCCCCAGGCAGCACCTCCTGCCTGCTCTGGGCAGGGTGGGCAAGGG
>NW_009597438.1:50688-83204 GCF_000690535.1 Cariama cristata
CTGCTTTGGAGTTCCACACCAGCCCATGGCGACGGGTGCCAAAAGAGGTGAACCATAGCTCCGAGTTTATATTGTGGCTCTTCAGCCATAAAAATGTTTTAGTTTTTACTTCTAGCACTCAAAATACCACCTCCTGGAACAGGAAAAATCCCTACTGTGCATCACTCAGGGTCTACTAGCTCAGCAGGACTCCCCTTACTGTCTCCACAGGCTCCAGAGGAGATGCTCTCAGCTGCCAGTAAATCAGTTTTCCTGGTCACTGTCCTGCTGGCACAAAGAAGCTGGTGACAGCAGTGAATTATTGGCCAAAGAGTGGCCCTACTTTATGGATCACCAGCTTAATTCCAGATTAGCTATCAAAACTGACAACATCCCTATGGGTAAAGGAAGACAGATAAAGACCCCTAAGTGCTGGCAGTAATTAAAATGAGTCCACACTGGACAGTAAATCTCTTTCGGCAGCAGAATGGGCTGCCAAGCCGTTATGAATTGCTCTGGTTTGGTGACAGCAGGCTGATGCCCAGGACAGGATGCTCCCATGGACATGGAGGTTAAGCCCTTGCTGGCACCACGGCAGGCAGAGGGACCAGCTCCCGTCTGCTCTCCCCCAGGCAGGGGAGGTGTCACTTCCCCGACCCGAACAAATGCTCATTCATCACAGGGCACATGTGAAAAACAGATTACTCAGGCTTTACGATCAGCTCATTCACCTTATATCCAGTTCCTTCCCCTTCCACCCCGCAGCTATTTATGGGTTGTTTATGTGCAGCAGTAGGAAGGAACAGGACGGTGTGGGTGCCAAGCAAGGCTGCGGGGTCCAGCCCAGCCTGCTGGGGACCTGGGCAGTCCCCATGTGCTTCTGGCTCATCCCCTGAGCCCTGCATCGATGCTGACACCAGAGAAATGCTGCATTTCTCTCTGTGAGCTGCTACAGCTCCTACTCCTCCTTTGCATTTCTGAGACCAAACTATCACCAGTCCTTCAGCATCCCTTCTAACACACCGCCATCCACCTCCATCAAACACAGACAGCCCCCAAACTCCAAAACCCCAATTGTTAAATCATTCATTGAACACATAGCTGGACCAGGCAATAGATGATGCCTTCAGCACCTTGCTGGAGTCTGCTCTGACCTTTCCTTGCCAGTATCAGACAGACTCCTAGGAGTTACCACTTCTCTAGAAGTGATGTAGGAATGCAGCTATTTACTGCAAACACCCCCTTCTAGCTCTTCTTTGCTTTGCCTGGGCTGACCTGCATCATGTCCTCAGTCCCAGTCTCTGCCACAGGGCCCATAACTGCTCCAGATCTGGTGCTACTTTTGTCAGAGCATCTCCTGAAGACGTCTGGTGCACAAGCCAGGAAATCTGTACCTTGATAAAGTGGGGAGCAGAATGCCACATTAATCTGGTGGATGTACTTTGAAACCTGCATCAGGCAAAGAGCTGGTATTTCAAGACCACTTGGGCTTTCAGACTGCCTGAAAGAATTAAACAAGGAAAGAAAGTAACCAAGACAGCTGTCCCACCAGGCACATAACACCCCATGCCTGTTGTGGGTGGAAAAGATGTTGCAAAGATGCTCCCTTCCTTGCTACCTGCAAGGGCTCCCTGCCTCGACCCCTTCCCACACCGTTTCTTTACAGGCATCATATCCCTGCTCTTTCTCCCTACAAAGTTTCTCAGTCTCCTACCAGCAGCCCCAGCTGCCTTCCCCTCTCCTTTTAACCCACTCTGCGTCACTAGACAGGAGAACCTGGACAAATTTCTCCACCTGTCAAGCAGTCACCCCTCAGGGGGTTGGCAACTGAGTGAAGGAGGAGTGTGGGAGCCTACGTGGGCCAGGACCCATCACTCCTATTATTCATATTTTCCATATTTGGTTTATGTTGAAGCAGAACCCCATTCTGCCATCCAAACCCTGCTCAGGAAGGCCCAAAGCGCACGTCACCAGAAGATAAAACATGAGACAACAAGCAAAGTAGGAGCACAAGGAACAAGAAGATAACACAGGTAGAGGTGGAGCATTCAACCACCTGATCGCCATCACATCCTTCAGGCATCTGAGCAGGGATGGCCTGGAAGGAAGGTGCCCTAGATGCAAGAGTATCTAGGAGGACCTGTAGGTATCATACCACCTTGAGACATCTGCTAAAAAAGCCCCTTGTTTCTGTAGAGGGAGACCAGCGTGCCCAAGGCAGGGCATGCAGCCTCCTCACAGCCCAGCCCGCGTCGGAGCAGCTCAGAGATTTCCTCTTGGCTCAGGCTCCGGCACACGTGGCTGCTCTCCGGTTGTCAGCAATGTCTGCCGGGGCTGCCGGCGAGACAAACATCTCGTCCTTGGCACCAGGTAGGAAATAGTGAGCCGAGAACTGTGCCGGAAGGATTTTTTTACCCCCTTCTCCTTCTGCCACTCAAGTAAGAAGCAAATCTCTGTCCCAGCCACTTCCCTTTTTCCCTAAAAGCTCCCAGTGGAGAGGGACTTCTCAAATCATGTATTTTTGTGCACAACATTTTCTTGTACAGAGGTTTCTGCCAGAGGGTTCTGCCTCCCGGGGGCTGCTCTTTCTAGCTTTACTTTTGCATGCACTTCACCTCAAGGCACTGGAAGCCCAAAAAGCACCTGCAAGCAATTCTGCTGAATGTCCCCAGCTCGACAGAGCTGTCACAGGGGACTGAACAACTGCTTCAATAAGCCAGTTACCTCCTATCAGACAAGACAACCCCAGTGCAGGGCTAATTACCAAGCCATTGATTTCACCAGAGACTTAAATCAGACAGGAGTAGGAGGACTCCATGGCAGACACCCCCAAACCTGTTAGCTAGGGAGGAGGGAGCAGTGGGTCTGCCTGCCCTGAGCACCCGCTGGCCACTGTGCCTCGCTGAGCCCTTGGATGTGCTTTTTGGGAGCTGGGGGGGTCGGTGGCCTCCATCTTCCCATGGCCATCTCTGCTACCTACAGCCACCGCTCCGTCCTGCCTGGAGAGCAGAGCAGGGGGTCCGCGGGCAGGATGGGGCTGGTGCTGCTGGGGAAGGTGCCCAGTTGGATCGGGGAGCCTCGAGCCCCAGGCCCTGCTGCCACAAGTATTTAGGCACTTCATGTGAAATAGGCATTCAACTGAGAGAAACCAGACCAGAAGTAATCCTGGGAATGGGGTGTCTTCCAGCCTCTGTGGTCCCTAATTAACAGCTGATGGCTGGACTGGCTCCTGGGCAAGGTCACAGCTCTCCTCTGCATTCAGAGCATAGCTGCTGCTTGCCTTCACGGATGCAGCTTTTCCAGTGTCAATATTGGCACCTAGGATGGGTCTACAAACAGCGTAAGGAAACATCCAGGCTCCAGCATGGGCACTGCTGATACACCAGGGTGCAACTCATCACCAATACTGAATGTATCCAACAGCAACAGACCCCGCAAGGCTCAGGCCTCCAGAGCTGCAGGCAAGAGGCAGGAGAAGCCCTGCCTGGGGTGGTTCTCCCACACAGATGCACAGCCACCAACTAAGCAGCTGAAGCAACTCAGTGTTTAAATTAGGTTCAAAGCTGGTGACTTTATACCCTCCCCCACTGAGATCCAACACTTGCAGAGGAAGCCCCGAAACGCACCTACACGAGTCTCACCCTCGGCACTTAGGAGCTTATGTGCTGCACAAAAAGGTCAGTAAACTCCTTTCCCACTGGTAGGCAGGAGGCATTCGGGGGGTCCTGCCAAAAATAAAAAAGTAACTTCCTGCCCATCGTGATATTTCTTGATGGCTCAAGCACCCATCCTCTGGCAGCTGCCTCCCACTTCCCCTGCTGACCGTGCTTCACAAGACAGCATCTTCTTACATGCGTCCTCAGAAAGGCCAGCCAAGCACATTTTCTTCTTTTAAATATCGTTCCCTCGCAATACAGGCAAGCAAGGCCATAGGCAATAAATACTGCAGCAACCTAAAACTTCCCTGTTTGCTCTCAGTTTTATGTGCTGCAAGGGCGTCTCTTGCAGCACATGCTCCAACAGCAAGGGCACTAAAATACAACCCAGCCTTTACAGTCAGTTACATGTCAAAACCAAGCTAAAAAGTTTAACGAGCAACAGCATTAACTGAGAGAGTCCTCCCGAGCCATCAGGGTTATTTACACCTGGCCCAACGCAGACAGGTCAAAGCAGTCTCACTGACTGGGGACAGGGTTTGCCAGCACAGAAACCTGCCTAATTACAGACATCTGCTTTGCCAGCAGGTATAACAAAAGGAGTGAGATTACAAATTATTCATTACCTAAAACGTACAAAACCTCTTGTACTTTCTGACAGCAGCACAGCTTGGATGGAAGCTGCAGCGGTCTGTGCCGGCCGCTGCCTCCACGGAGGTGGGATAGAGCATCAGGAGAGGTCCCAGGAGCAGCCTCAGCTTTTTACCAAGCCAAGCCAGTGCTTTTAAAAAAGGGACCACCCATTCCCAGATCAGAATTGCTGGGTGGGGTGTAGGTTCAATGCCTCTTCTGCTTCAGACCAGGAAAGCTCTGGTGATATTTCTTGCAAGAACGAAGCTGTTGAGACCAGAAGACAAACTGCTTCAGCCAGCTCATGTCTTTCTGCAAACAGTAGTAAGACACCTTACACTGCCCTTTCCATCAAAGGGATGCCAAACCAGCGAGTGCTTTCAGTTCCTTCAATACAAGATACACACAAGCCCATAGCAGGCTGAGCAGGCAGGGTCTGGAAGGACTCCTCCGCTACCCACCCCCAGCTGGTGTCATGGACCAGATACACATTAACATCTCTGGGAGAAAAAAATGCCGTAACCGTGCCTTGTTCCCCCTGCAGACAGAGTGGTTTGGTGAAATGGCAGAATTGCGCTGGTAAAATCCCCAGCTCTGACCTTGCCGGCACACGGAGCAGCTAGGGACGGAGCGGGAATCTCACAGGCGTCCTGGCTCACGGCAACACCGCCTGCACACCATGCCGCAGCTGGGCACAACGCTGCCGAAGCAAAGCCCGGGGATGCAGAGCAGACCTCCTGCCGGAGCTGGCCCTCCCTGCCCACAGCGGGTCTGACCACGCTGCTTTTTCCTCCCTTCCCCTGAGAACATCATCAAAAAGCAGTTACGTGATGTCAGGCTGGAATCAAAAGTAACATTATGGTTAACAAGGCTTTTTCTCAGGGGCGAAAGCAATCAGATTTGTTCTGCGGCCAAGAAGACCATGGGGTTATCTTCCAGGCCTGCTCTGGGTGGTGAAGATCAGCTCCCAGAATCCCAGTCCCCTCTCAGTCTGGACCACACTTTAAAAACCTTGATGTCAAGTCAAATTTTGGAGAAAAACACATAAATGAGAAACCTACCAATCATCCCACTAACGCCAGAGAGCTGCGTGCTTTATCACTGGGACCACTGGGGGGGATGCCTACATCGGACATCTACTGACTAAATTACCAGCCTGAATCACAGCACAAGGCGACACTCATACAATTAACTGTAATTAACTGTTAATTTGGTATCAACAGCTCCACTTACACCATGTTTTGCTGCACAAGGATTCCTCCAGGTTTGTTTCCTCCCCAACAGGATAAACTCCAGTGCTGGTACAGGATATCTGGTGTTTGTTTTAAAGCACTGCTGTGCATCAGCTGCACGTTTTGGACACAAAAGCAAATGAATCCCCTTTAAAGGTATTTTTTTTTCCAGCTGATTTCCACAGCATTGTTTGGAGGCTGATCCCTGCAGGACACACCTGAGGCACCTGCCTCCTTGCCGGAGCTGAAGCCACAGGGACAAAGTTGAATCCCTTTTCACGCACAAGTCCACAGCAACCAGGGAATTTCAGGGAAGGAGACTGATAAAATGCTATTTATGTTACCCAAAGGTTATGAACGCCAGACAATAAAGTGGTGTGGAAACCAGCCAAAACTGCCACGCATCCAAGCTCAGCCCCAGCAGCTTCCTGGTCTTGCTGAGAAAAGCAAGGAGCCGGATTCACTGCCTGGGAAAGCTTTGTTGCTCCTATAGTCTCAACTGAGCTAAACATCTATTCCAATACTAGGTAAGTGGTGAAACATGACAGATGAATAAAGCAATCCCTGGAAAGGCAAGTAGGATTAGCAAAAAGGAAGCACAGGTGAGACATTCCTTTTTCATACCGTTAAAGGAGATACATGGCTTTACACAGGAACGCATCTTTCCCTCTCCTTTCCTGTGTATTCCTGAAATTCATTGGCAAGGGAGAGACAAATGAAAGTAGGAAGGACAAGGAAACCTGTGAATCTCGTCTCAAAAAAATGACAGCTCTGTAGTCCCATTATTTACCAAAAAAAGGGATATGTGGCCTTGGACCAGAGGATTTGGGTGCTCCAAGGAAAATCCTACAATGAATTATTTTCTCCAAAAACTGGCTGATATGAGGACTTTGGATATTGACGGGCAATTTGGCACTACCCTCAATAAAAACAACCGCTCAGTAACAGACAGGGTTAGACAGGTTTACTCTGCACACAGGAGATGCTCAGGTCCTCAGCACAACTCATAATTTCTCTGTCACCGCACAGTACCAGAAATGTGACTATTTACTGCCCTTTCCTTGCTGAAAATGGGAAATACTTCACATTCCACAGCAAATGTAACTGCACAAGCAGTAAAAGTGTGGGGCTTAACAGCACACCCTTTACGCTCTCCTGTGTCATGCAAGACCTTAGGTAAAACACGCAAGAAACTTCAGCAAACACAGCCCAGATTACACCTCTGTTTAAAAACACGCATACAAACACACCGGGTCCAATTAATCTCTGGCTGTTAAAGAAAACCCGTTTCAGGTGACCTGCAGATACAGCGTTCCCACAACAAACCCGATAAAGCCGGGACGTTTGCAGATAGGCTCCCGACGGGCGATAGCCGGCATGGGCAAACGCCGGCTCTTACTGAAAAGGGGAAGGAAGGGATTGGGTTTAAAAAGCAACTCGACAGTCAAATACATTCAAATTTAATTGTGTTCTCGTTACAGAGGGTCACACTTCCCCTGATTTAACTGGCCTGGCAAAATCCTGTAAATCGCCACGTGTATACAGAGTCGGAGAGCATTTACCCAGCGTGTTAACGAGAGCCGAGGCACGGCTCAAAAGGACGATGCAGTTAGTCTTTAAATACCAGGCCTAGACTTGGTGGAGCTATAGATTATTTTGTGTAGTAAAAGAAGAATTAGCTGATCCATTCCAAAAGGCATTTATCATTAGAATAAAAATCTTCTGACGTTTTATTTAATAGCCTTAGTAAGAAATAATTGCAATGTCTGGTTGCTTTCAACAACATGTGGTTTTAATATTTTAATTGTTACAAACTGTTTAATAATGTTGAACAAAAGGCGTGTCCAAGTAATTATTGTATTTATTAACATTTCTTTTGAGGACTTGATAAATTATATTAAACATATACAGCACTTCAGACATTGTAGTGTTAACTTACTAAGTTTAAAAGTGGAAAATTAGCCAAAAGCTACTTGTTTTGGTGCAATTTAAATATTGTATTTTCAAGTGATAAGCATTGTGCATCATGTTATTTAACAATCTGGCAGTTTGTGCATTTTTCTGATTACTGTGCTGCTTCATCTGGTTGGGGAATTAAAATACAGTGGGAATAATAAACCTCACAAACCCTAGCAGGCCACAGAGAAATGCTGTTCCACCAAATCCATCAAAGTCACGGATTTTTCTGAAGAGGAAATATATTCCTGAAAACTCCCAAGCTCCCCAGGGTCTCCCACAATAAACTCAATAGTTTTCCCTGCTTTGAGCAGCCTGGGACAGGGTCCAGCGAAGGCAGCTCCCCAGAACCCCACGCCTGTCCCGGGAGCACCCGCTGCCACCCCAAGCTGCCCCATGCCCGGCGAGCACCCACCGCACCGTTTGGGGAGCCCATTCGCAGGTTCCCTGTGTGCCCTGAGCAGGGTCCGGATCCGACCCTTTGCCGCCCTGAGCATCGCTCCCCCCACGGTGGGGTTAAACCCCCTTCGCCAGTCCCCGATGCTCTGCCATACTCTGTACTTTGACCAAAGGGGTTGAGAGAGACTCGGGCACAAGGGCACGGCGCTGTTCCCAGGCCTATTTTGTTTACATTTGATTCAATCAAGTCGTGGCCTTTTGGCCTCTTTCCAAATTAACTTCTGGGTGACCTCCACCATGCCCTCTCCCAGCAGCCGGGCCACAGGGAAACAGCCCATTAAACTTACAAATAAATATAGGACATATTGGTTGATCAAACCAGCTTCAAACACAGCTATTTAAATGCTGGGGAATGCTTTTTTGCAAACTTCAAGTCTATTTTGTCTTCGGTCATTCACACCTCTGGGCCTCCTTAGGTTTTTTTTTTCCTTCCAGTTAGAGCTCCGTGTTTTACTGCCTCGTAAAACTTCTAAATTTTGTTCTCATCCTCCTGTAAACCCTACGAAGAACGACGCAAGGCTCTTTCACACGGGGCTCGCCGCAGGACCTGGGTCTTTACACCGAGCACATGAAGAAAGGCGACGAGATCCTGCTTGGGGGAACAGCTGTAATACTCCAAGAAATTGTGCGTTTCCCTTATTTTGAAGGAAATAAATCAAAGCGGGTTTCTCAGGGTCTGTGAAAGCATATTGCCTGGATTCCGATCCCCAAAGGGTTTATTTTTTCAAGAGCTTATATGGTAGTTAGATTTCTGGCTAGAGAATATGCAATATGATAAAAACACAGTCCCTATACGGGGCAATAAATCACAGATTGTTTGATGTGGAAACCAAAGAACTGTCAAACTCCAGTATATCTGAAATATTCTAAATGAGCCCTTAACTCGAGTGTCTGGAAATGTACAATATGTTTCCAGGCCCTTCAGTCTTGTAAAGACACATCTCCTCCAGATAAGTTTCCTTTTATGGGTTTTATTATTCATTTCTGGCAGGGTTTTTTCCCCCTTTTCTTCTAAAATTGCACTTTTCCTCCTAGAGATGGTCCTATGATGAATACCAGGATTTATCTAAGCATAAAAGGGGATCGGAACTGGGCACAAGCTTAAACAAGTAAGTGCAGTAAGGATGGGATAAAGCATCTGCTGCAAAGTTGCCAGAGCCCTGCAAGCACTGCAGAGAGCACACAAGTCAACTCTGGACAGAGAGGGACAGGAGGGAGGACCAAGAGCGTCACATCGGCTGATTCGGTACCCGCAGTCTCCATCCCTGCTGCATCCTCACACCAGCATCACTCAGGTCCGCTCTCCAGAACCTTTCTTGGAGGAGGAGGATCAATAGGTGGCCACCAGCATAGCAGAGCGCTCAGGACATGGGACACCACAGCTCCCACCTCCATGCATATCTGTTAAAATTTCAAGCTCATCCCCGTCTGTCAGCCATCCAAATGTCCCTGTGGTGGGAGGAAATTTGAGTGCTCAGAGGAAACAGCTCACCTTGTACACTGCTTTTTGCCTAGGGATGCTACCAAGTCACAAAAAAACTGAGCAAGACCTTGTGGTGACACTGAATAACCTTCTAGTTTCAATACAGTTTCCTCTGTGGGATGAGTGAAAACCCTTCTAGCTAGAAACAGACCCCATTCACTCTGGGAAATAAAAGTTAGGAACCAATTCCAACTCATTTTCCTGAAGGTGACCCTTGGCCTCCCAGCTGAGATAACAATGCTAATATTTATGGATGGGCTGTTCATGCCTCTGGGCACACAGCAAAAATAACTCAAATCAAAACTTGGTAGACATCTAACAGAACTGAACAAAAAGTAATCTTGACTTCAAATATGGCAATAATAAACCATCTTGCCCACCAACACACAAAAAAATGGCACCACCCACAATCATGCGTTCAGGTGAAACAAAAATGGTCTGGAGTCTTGGTGTGATGAGTAGGCACCACCGAAGCGGACTCAGCCAGAAAGGACTGTCTTGAGACAGCACACTACTTAGGCAGCCATGCTTTAATCATTTATTTATTTTAGCCTGATAAAAGGTGCTTGAACCAAACTAATACAATCTGGCAAACTTTTACTTCCCCTTCTCTCTGGATTAGGCTTTTCTCTCTGGGTTAGGTTTCCTACACTCCTTTCAGTTCCTATAGTTTTCGTTCTAACGCACAAACATCATTCTCATTTCAAACTACAGAAGTTCGATGAGAATTTCTCATATATATATATATGTGCACTTACCCAGATTCTGTTCAAGAAGACATGAACTAATGAGCAAGCACAATTTCCACACACAACACATTCGCCAAACTCAAGCAAGCTTGAAAATGTGGCGAACTGCTGAAAGAACACACATTTTTCAGCAGTGTGAGCCGCCTGGAATAAATCAAAGCCAAGTCGCTGGCAAATTACAGACATTAGCAAAAATCTACAAGTAAAAGTAAAAGCTGTGGAACCCTACAAAAATTGCATCAACTAGCATGGTTTCTAAGGTTCCCCACATCCACAAAATCCAAGCTGCATCTCTAACACAACACACCAGGATGATGTCTTCATATGGTACTAGATTCACAATTTACTGGTAGTCGCTTGGGGAATCCAGTTTACAGTTCCGAGCACTGCGAACACTTGAAAAGATGCTCTTTTCTCCAAAAGATTCCAGATGTTTGAAAACATCCAACATGGCTTAAAAGCCACTGTTGGCTTGAGCTTGGTAGATAAACAGATTTTCAGCCCTCCCCAGCCCAGGAGTCCCCACTGCTTCCCAGATCTGAAGCCAACACCTGAAAAACACAACTGTAATTCCTCCAGAGCTGCTGCTCCTTCCACATGTCCTACTCTTCGGGATTCAAGATGCATTCCAGATGTGAAGGAGAGCGCAAAACTTCAGTAGGCCAAGAAAATAAGTGTGATGGTGAGCTCTGACACCCCAAACCTCAAATTTAAGTAACCTCGGCAGTTACTTTCCCCATATATAAGCCACTTACCATAGACTACAGACCTTTCGCAGGAATAGCGAGGTTCATAACTAATTTTTACAAATCACTTCCCATTTTCTCCTGATTTTATTCTCAATTCCCCCTCTTTCTCAAACAGAACTTTACAAGAGGGTTTGATATTTTCAGACATTTACGTCATTTAAACCAAAACAACTCACCTGTCCCCCATAACACGTTCCACTCCGATACTGCAAGCCGAGGAGGGGAAGCACTGTAAGAGATCACGACTGAACTGACCATATTCACCCTCTTACCACTGTTTTTCTCTGAGCAGCAGCTGACAAAGACACTCTGCTGCTGCAAACAGCTAAGTTCAGCCCGGTGATGTTTACCCAGGATCTCTCGTTCCACAGATCTCTGCTCCTCAGCAGCCTGAACTGCTCAGAAAAGACCTAACTTGACCCAATCTGGCAGCCAGCATCTCACAACCACTTTATGTCAGCAGTTTCAAGTACACTAATAACCATGTTTTGTTCTGTGCGACTTTCTCACTGTGAATGGCAAAATATCATTATCACCTGCAGGTTGAAGCCTGCCCTCTACCCCATTTAATGGGGAGCTGATTATGCTATTTTTCCCCCCTCCTTTTAATAATTATGGGCTGTTGGCAGATGGCACAGCTTGGCACAGGGTGGCATGCGGGAAGGCAGAGCAGGCTGCGCTGCCGCTGCCCACGTTGGCTCCTGGGGACCCCAAATCTCTCGCTGCACCCCATTCCCAGACAGCACCTAATGAGGCGTGCCTGTGTCAGAGGGTGCGAGGCTTAAACGGGGAACTGCTATCAAAACAGTCCCTGGCAGTCACAGGAGCAGGAAAGCAGAGGTTAGCAGAAAAGTCGCTAAGCCAGCAACTCCAGACAGAGCCACCCTCGCAGCCCACCCAGCTGGGAAGCAAAGCTGGGCTTAACCCTGGGAACCCACCACTGCCCAAAGCCTCGTGCCGGAGTGACCCTGGACAAGGTCCCCACCGGTAAAAACTCTCTTGGGGGAGACAGGGCAGCTCAGCTCTATTAACAGACAGCATTACCGCCTGAGTATTTACCCTGTGAAGTCCCAGTGCTGTGTCCCTGGAAAGTAGACAGGTCCAAGCTATCAGCCTACTGAAAAACATCCCTTCTATGAGTTACTCAATGACACAGAGGAGAGCAGAGTCCAGAGCCAGATCCCAGCCCAGCTGGCCTGAGGCAGCGCTGCAGAAGAGCTCTGGGAGGCTAACAAGTGCAAGCTGAACACTGTGCAGAGGTGCCACCTAATCCCTTGGCAGCAGTGGGGCTTGTTCACAGACCTAACCTGGCCTGGCATGATGGGTAGAGACAAGATACTGCCTGTCCCAGCAAGGATGCCAGGTCTGAGACCGTGGGAAGGAAGCTCACTCCGCATGGTGAGTAGGTCTCATCCAGCTCTGCCATTTCCCCGTTCAACAGTAACTCACCCCAGTACTAACTGGGAGTAGATGTGCAGGCAGATACAGCAAAGAAACAGGTGACCCTCCCTGGCAGCCACGAGCCATCCCAAAGAGGACTCCGCCGACCAGAGGGGACATCAGGCACATGCCACATAAATCACTGCCAGCACTTTGTGGTTGGGGCCACCAGACCAGCTCCATCTTTCCTGGTCCTCCCGTGTGCAGGGGACAGATGCCCAGCAGAAGTGTGCTGCAGGGATACACATCCACGCATCGCCCGGGCACAGGCTGAGCCCTGGAGGGCTGCAACACACGTGCCCTGCAGCTCCCACCGCACCCACGGAGCACCACGCCAGCGTGCATGAATCAGGACCTGCCACACGTGCCCTGTGAGCCTGGTACCGTGCGGGGCTGAGGTGGCACTGGCTCTGCATACAGCTGCTGAAGACAGAGATGCCCCAGGTTGTCTGGCTGAGCCCAAAGAAAGTGTGGGGGAGGCCAAACTTATTTGGAAACCGCCCACTCTGGAGCCATCCCTGCTGGCACGCCTGCAACAAACCTGGTTGATGTGTTTCAGCTTGTCAATAATCTGGCTGATCACTGGCTCAGGACCTTTCATCTTCATCTCATGATTGCCAGGCTGAGCTTTTGCTCCGTTCCTTGTGATTTGGGGACTGTACCTGTGGGAATGAGAACAAAGGAGACCACAATGTGATTGGCTAATATAGAGGAGATCTTTAAAGTTCAGTACAAACAAAAGAAATCCCAAGATAAGCACCAGCCCCTTCCAAAACAAAGAGCGCAAACCAGTTAATAATGGTAAAGAAAAGGCAGAAGATTCCCATAAACACTTCTGCTCTGCCTTTGCAAAGCAGCAAGATGATGTACTTGTATCACTTGAGGACAATGAAGTCCTTTCCAGTCCATTAGTAACCAAGGAAGACATTAAACAGTATACAACAGGGATAAATATTTTCACATAACTTGCACCCAAGAGTCCTAAAAAAGCTGGCTCAGAAATTCTGGCTTGCTCATGTTTGTTTAAAATAAATCTTGGCAGACCACAGAGACTCCAGTACAAGAGCGGTAGTGTTGTGCCCATAGCCAAAAAAATAAATGAGTGGGATGACCCAGTTAACGGCAAGCTGATTAGCGTAACATCAACCCCCTTGCAAAATAATGACTATCACTGATGTGTGATTTCAATAATAAAGAATTAAAGCATCAAAATATAATTAATGCTGTCAACATTGCTAATGGAAAATAGGTGGTGTCAAACAATCCTGATTTCAGTCTTTGATGAGATCCAGCCTTGGGGATCAAAGTAACTGCTTAGACAGAATGTACCCTGACTTTGGTAAGGTGCTGGGCTCTGCACCATGCAACATCTCCATTTACACAGGTACCGTGCAAGTCGGTAAAGCACCCATAAAGCAGATTCAGAGCTGGTGGAAAGACCTCCAGATGCAGCTCTCCACACAGACCCTCCCTGAGCTGCCTGGGCAGCCAAGCCTGTGCTCAGCTTTTTCATCGGCAATTAGGAAAGAAATATAAATTCACTGCCTCAAAATTTATGGAATGGCAAAGTTTATCAGAACAATAAAAGTGAGAAGAAGTAGGACCGAGGGATTGCTGCATGCTTGCCTTTGGAGGAACGTGTTTCTACACTCAGTACCTGGGTAACAGCCCATGATGCTCAGGATGTAAGACAAGCACTTCCACACCAACCTCAAACTCTGCTTCAGAGCAAGCGGCTGCCACCACCGACTGCTGGCAGCCCCAGGCACACGGGTGCCTTCTCGAGCTGTGGGTTGTTGGTATTCATCACCGTCCCAATGACGGGGCTGCAGTACTCTACAAGCACAAAACAAGTCCTCGTCTCCAAGAGCTGACAGCCTGAGCACACGCTGCCAAACCCCGGCAGAGCCTACAAAAGTGAGAGCACTGAGATAACGCCAAGCATCAGTCTGCTTTACTGTACGTCTGTTTTTCCAGTGCTGTGGGTAAACACAATGAATATTCCTTTCTGCGATTCATCTCCTACACATCATGTCCTTACCCAACTCCCAGCACCAGCCCCAGTGACTGTTTCCCCGTCTGCCAGCTCCCCGCTCCCCTGCCCACTAATCCTTCACCCCACGCTGCCGGGTGAGCTCGGCCCATTTCACAGAGGCTTTGGGGAGGAAGTGGGACTTCAGCAGGGATTTAAAGGAGGGGAGGAAGACAGAAGGGATAGTGGGGCCAGCTCAGGGAGGATGCTTTGCTGGGGGAGAAAGCAAGAGGCATGGGGACATTCAGCCCCAACAGCTGTCAGGGCACACTGAGGGTTTCAGGCATACACAGGGGGTTGGCCCCACTTAAACTCTGAATGAGGAATGAGACCAACTCAGACATGTGGGGATGCAGAGGCAACCCTGGGTTTATACTGGTGCAGCAGGAAGCTGCCCCTGACTTGAAATATTTGCATCATTTAAAATACACGACTGAGGCCGATTTCCACTCCAAGGCTTTTTTGGAGCAGGAGTTATATGTACAGGAGCGCTCTGCATCCCCAGCTGGGTCCCCAGCACTGGGCAGTCCCCATACACAGCTCAGCTGAGGGCTGAAGACCCCGCGAGATGCTTCACTGAAAGAGATGACGGACGAAGAAGGATGGGAGTGTTTGTGTTTGTGTCTCTAACAGAGGAGCGCACGCCTGTGTATATTCCCGTTTCCAGACATAAAAAAACTCATCTAGGTACAGAAGAAGTGTCACTGCAAAGCAGAGAGATCAACCTGGGTCTCCCAAGCCCCACCAGCTCCTCAACACTGGGGCAGCTGCTGCACAGTCAACCCACCACGCAGCGCTTCAGCTGCATCACGGTGCTGCTCAGGCGTACCATACCGACTCCGACACCTCTGTTTTCCACCCAGACACCTTTCCCCATGCTGCGACCTCCCGTTAGGGCTCAACATTTTGCAAAACACGCTGATTTTTATTTTTTTTTTAAATAGTTGAATTATCCTAGGAAGTACAACACACAGCTATACCTCAGACACAATAGCTCCCAGCTCAGAAAAGCACTTATACATGTAGTCAGAGGCTTGTTGTAGGCAGAAAGCTAAGTGACTGGGAGAAGTGGGGCCAGAGAGCACCAGGCTGGATGCCAGCCTGCAGCAGCCCATGCCCAGGAGAAGGTCTGGTGTCCTGGTCCATAGGGTTGGTGGGACCGCATGCTCCGAGCACCATCTCGTGGGAAGATGCTGCTGCCGCAAGCACAGACCTGCCCAGCTCTGCAAATACTTGAGCTTAACTTTTTGCAAGGGAATAAGGCATTGGAAGCAGTGAACCATTAAACCTGTTGCTTATTTGTCACACAGTCACTTAATGCAGCCGTGCCAATCTGACAAACACATCTGGCGACTGAAGATAAACATCCACAAGACGCATGACTTTTTCTGGATGCCAAAGAAATTACCGGTTTTGGTGTCACTGTAAATTTAATTTAAAAACACTGATGGAACTTTAAAGTACATTGCTGAAAAGTCTCCTGTGGTTTAAGCATTTTAACTAGCAGGATAAATCTCCCACAGGTTTTAGCAAAAGCAGAACCAAGCCTATTTGGTGCATACTTAAATTAATATAATCTCTCTCCTAAACAGTTTTAGACAAAGAAACTCAGTATCTTGTGTTTGAGTGGGCGAAACCCCTTCTGAAATCCACACAACCACTACCAGAGAAGATTTCTGTAGCCTAGCAATGTCGTACAGGAGGGAGGAACATAGTACTACAGCAGCAGTATACCATAACTATGTGTCCAAAGAGTAAAACTGTTCTGCAGAAGGCTCTGCTGGGGTGGTGAGGACCTCAAACTACCCTCCTTAGGGGGTCAAGTCTACCAGAGAAGGAAGGAAACCTGAAAGCGTGTGCAGAGGGATCTCGACTGAAAACAGTGATGCTGGAGAAGTAGAGTGCCATTGCCTGGTGCTTCCCACCTGGCCAGGTACAAGGGTACGTACTAGGCTCAAAATGAACCATTTGCCTCATTACACAAGTTATTTGAAGCAGCAAGGTAGCAGGCACTGTAAGCTGCACATCTTTAAGCATGAATCTCAAAGAAGGTGCATGGGAACATGCTACACCCAAATAGCCAGAGACATGCTCCTGCATGGCTTGGCTGCTTCAGGACATGCTGCCTCTGCACTGCGAAGCCAAGACCTCCTGATGTGCTCAGGTACGAGGGGGACACCAGCTCATCCCTTGGCTGAGTGGTGTCACCCCCCCACCAGGGCCAGGGTGGCACACATCCAGGAATGCGGGATGCAGCCAACTGAAGGGTTAAAGACTTTGAAATGTAGCTTCAGTGAGGGATGGGCATTCCTGAAATGCCAGAAAAGCTGGAAAAGGCAGCTGGCATCCCTCCCTGCAGCCTGGGCCAAGCAGCCAGGCCTTAATATGGCAGAGAGATGCCTTTGCAGCCCCCACCGAGCTGGAGGACAAGGGGTTCCCAGGGCAGTCCCCATAGAGGGTCCCCTATGTCCCACCAGGCTGCTGCAGGGCTGGTAGGCTCACAGGTCCCACTGCAAAGCAAGACCAAAGTGTCACCTTCCTCCCATGTTCTCCAGTCACAGTACAGAAAAGAAGAAGTCTCAGAACCATTTCGAGCTGCTTTCAACGTATGCCAATAAAACAGCTTCTTCTGCAGGACACTTGTGCCATTCCATGAAACCCATCGCATACCTCTGCCATGGTGACATCGGCATCAAACAGCAAATATGCACAGCAGTTATAGTCCACTCCATGGTCCCAGGGGGTCCCTGCACCGAAGGGATATCAGTCTTGCAACATGAGCATGGTCTGGCTTCCACTTCATAAGCAAAGCCCAAAATACTTTCCTCTTTGACGTGTCTTGACGTCAGTCAGCAGCATCTCCTTGCCTGGGCTCCCTGGGTATGGGCTCTTGCTGGGGACATGGTATTTTCCAAAGACAAATGTCATGCTGTAAAATGTGCTGATAAGCAGCCTTCACTCAAAATGTCTTTAAAGACAACCACCTGATGAAAACACTAATTATCTGAGGTCTTCTGTGGGGATAGCACAACTACAGACCCTTCCTACTCTTTCTCATCCATCAGCCATAAATGCCAAAGTATGCAGTCGAATTAAGGGATTTTCCCCTCCTTTCCTCCTCACCATCCACACACATCTTCTGTGAACATTTGGTCATTCCAGTCCAAATGCAGCTCCTTCTAGGCTTTCATTTTAAAGCAAAGAAGACAAGATGACAAATGCAATTTAAATATATGGCAATGAATGTAAAATGTGTGTTCATGCTAGGCTTAGAGATGAGTAACTGCAATGTCTGATGTGTGATTTAGAGAAAGTAATCCTGTAAGTCAAACATAAAGAATTACACCTTTTAGAAAAAGGAAAGTAAGTTTGTCATTCAGATAACAATTAATTTATGCCTGCCGCCCAGTTGCAAAGTATTTATTCAAATGCAGCTCCACAATCTAAATGGCATGGTATCCCTTGCAGGCTCTTCCTCTACTGTCTCTGTTGACTGAATCATACCTGTTTGAGGGAGTGAATGGGGGGCAAATACAACACAGACTGCTACAAGACAGGACTACCATACAAGAGAAGAGGTTTCACCACACAGAACTTAACAATCCAGCTTGAGAAAGCAGCATTTCCAGTGCCCACAATCCCCTGAAGCTGTTCTGCGCTTCAAGACACAACGTACCATGGGCCATGTGGGCTGGCGACACCAAGTCCTGACCACTTAGGAGGCAAAAAGATATGGAAAAGGAGAGACAGGAAAGAAAAGTTTCTCCTCCACACTCCTGGCAGGAACCCAAGTCTTATCTCCAGCTGGTTTTCACGGGCCAGTAAAGGTGGGTGCAGCAGTGATGCCAACATTTTACTCTCTGGCCCTGCTGCCTTTTGTTTTAGTGGGACAACCTTTGTGTCACATCAGCAGTGCAAGTGGCAGGAGCCAAAAGGCTGGAAGAGCTGCTTACAGCCCACTCATCCCACCCTGCTGACAGGGAGTAACTCCTGGACAAGTCAATAAGCCTCCAAGAAGAGGTGATAATTTCTTTCCCTGACAGTTTCCTCTCTAAAGAGAGACTGTCCAGAGATACCTGGTCAATCACACCAATTACCCCAGTCCAGACACGAGCTGGGTGTGGGGTGAGGGTCCATCCCAGGTGTCCTCTTCCACATGGGCTGCATGGTCCCACCATCCCTTGACCATATGCAGGCATCCGTTACATGAGGGTGCAAGTGGCAGGAGAGAGGTGGGGTGTGTGGGTCTTGTGTGCTATCCTGGCTTGCAACATGCACTCGGTTGCTTGCTTGCAGCGAGTGCTTGCAGTCACTGCAGAGCTCACAACACCGCAGTCAATTTACACCACCAGCAGTTCTGAGCAAGCTTCTTCAAAAGCAACCAGGAAGATCCAACATTCTCAGTGGGGAGTGTTCTCACCTAAATAAAAAGGAGCAATTTTCTTCTGGATTTCCAAATATCAACACCTTGCAGCCTGTTCTCACTACCCTGAGAGCTCTCTCAGATCCTGCTGCATCGGTTCCCGGTCAAAGGGAAGTGCTGCCTCTTCTCAACCACCCTACGCAATGCGCTACACCCAGTAAGCGTGCTGCAGATGTTACTTTGGTCATAAACATGAAGTCTCAGATAATCACC
Organism: Cariama cristata; assembly: GCF_000690535.1. Taxonomy (NCBI): domain Eukaryota; kingdom Metazoa; phylum Chordata; class Aves; order Cariamiformes; family Cariamidae; genus Cariama; species Cariama cristata. Next base: position 69,690 of record NW_009597438.1, read on the forward strand.
TGGTTCTGGGAGATGGGACTTTAAGAAGGAACAGTACAAATTGTAATATTCATAGGAAAATGATAGCAGTTTGTAGCATAGAAGGACAGCCAGAAGTCTCCCTCCATTCTTACTTCAGTTGAGTAAAGTTCAAGACAAATAGATTACGGAAAAATTGGCTAAACCTGAGACCAAGCAGCAAGCTTAATAGAGGAAGATTCATGATCTTCATTTCTGAAATACTCTGGAAAAAATTATGGCCACTCAATAACCCACTGCATTTGCCTACTATCCTTTCATTATAGCTTACATTTGCTACAAAGCTGTGTTTTATGTGCTTGAAAAGTTATACAGCCTCCCTCTTCGGGGACTCCATTGTATCAGATATTTTGCAGCACTGCCAGAAATAACCAAAACCTTCATGAACTAAAGGGTTATTGCTGGCATGGAATTTCCTTTGTTCCAATTACAGAATCTCATTTTTCTCTTTTGCTTCCAATTGTGCCTTCATTGTTTATGATTTGTATGATTAAAACAAACCACAGTACGTTGGCAACAGCAGGGTAATCTGAGACTTCTAGCTTGAAGAAAAGAATCTGGCAAAGTGCTAAAAATATATTAATTTGGAATTGGTATAAAAGGAACAAGAGTTATGCTGGTGATTTAGATTAATGTACAAGTTTGTCTTGAGAAATTTGGAAATAGCAGTATCTAACAATAATACTTAATGTGCTTATAAGTTTTGCAGTGGGCAAATGTTGCTGTCATTCTATTCAGAACAGCTTGAAAGGAATATACTCGTGTAAGCAGATTATTAAACCCTGAGAATCTAGATTTTAATAGGCTTTTAGTATTAAATGCTGCAAAACCCTGATACTATATATAAGGCTCAAATCACCTTTGAGATTCAGATGCCTAACTCCCATGGAAACTGAGAAGAGTTCAATATCTCAACACCCACTCGACTTAAGCTCAAGTCTTTAAATGAGACAATTGTTCAGTCAGGACTTCAGTGATAAGAATCACCCTCTGGTTTTTCTCTACATTGGATGGAGATAAGGATAAGAGAGGCTGGAAAACATCTTCTCACCACCCAACACCACCAGCATGAGGGCAGGCGGGAGGATGCAGCATGAAGGCAGAGGCAAGGAAGGGCATGACAGCAATCCTTGTTTAGGTAGGTTTAAGCTGTTGCACACTCATCCTGTCTACACATTCAGCCCTCTGCTATCTCAAGGAAGTGCCTGTCAATTAATCAAGCCCAGGAAAGCTGCAAAGAGGTGCACAGGGATGCACAGATACAGGGGGAGATCCAGCAGGTCTGGGCCCCAGCTACCACAAACACCGTGACCCCTCATTAAGTTCTTTGCAAGCGGTAGAGTGTGCCACTTGTGGCTTTTGCTGTGAACCTTTGTGGCATCCCATAAAAGCACAATATGTTTTTGCACACTTTGAAAAGTGCAAAAAGCAGCAATGTGTCGCCTTTTATTTTTTCTTCCCACTTTGGCTTATGTTCTTCAACCATGCAGCAACAGTACAGCAAAAGACACAGGCACTGCTCGGCATGACCAGAAATATCAACCTTCCTTGTATGGTTGCCACTGTTTGCAAGCTGTTATTTCAAGGCACCATGTTCTAAACCCACATAAGGGATGGCAATCAAATTATTAACCCACAGGTCAAACCTCAGGAAGGAGGATGAATTCTTGCCATTAGATGGTCCAACCTGGAGAAGTAAATGAGATGGACAAAGGACCACAAAGTAAGACTTAGTAAAAGAAACTGAGGGATGAATCATATTAAAAACGCTAGAATACACAAAGGAGGATGAGTGATCCTGACCCATCAGCAGAGCACATTGCATGGCATCCCCACCACAAGGCAAGGTGTAGAAAGCCCTCGGTCAAGCAGGTCCTCAGAGCTCTTAGTTTCAGGGGGTTGCAAGGGGCTGCATCAGGCAAGGAGCACTCCCGCTGCATGCATAACCCTGCTCCATCAGTCAGAAATCTCGGAGCCAGGGATGAAACGAGAACATAGCTCAAGTAGAGTCGGACCTCAATCACCATGACAAACAAAGTAGAGTCCGCCCAGGCCTGCACTGAAACAGTTCGTTGTGTCAGGAGAAAAGCACAATAAAATACTCCAGCCAGCTGCATTGTATAGGAGTCCCAGACGAACATGCCATGTTCAATCAGGGCAGAGGGAGTTAAGGTCAAGGAGCAAACCAAGGACAGTTCAAGGCTCAAACTGGGAAATGAGACCCAGTGGAAAGGCATTGAGCATGTCTGGTTTGCAGGGAGGAGGGACACCCTCACTCTCTGCTGATAGCAAAGCACTGGGATAAACAGGACAGAGCAAACACCGACCCAGAAAAACCACAAGAGGAGGAGCGTAGGGTGCAGAAGGGACTGTTTGCATCAAATAACAGGATACATATTGTCAGTATTATCTAGTACTTGAGTGCATTGGCAATGGGCTGTGAAGCTGCTATTCCCGGCTTGATTTAACATGTTATAGGAAAAGTGCTTAGAATACCTAGCAAATTTTGTCATGACAGAGAGGTCACGAAACGCATAAACCAGTTGGGCTCCTTTCTAACTTAATTAACACTTGGGCACTGCATTAAAGATGTGAGAGGTAAATAGCCACAAACCCTACAGGAACACCACCAAAGCCCAGACACGTCCATATGGATGCTCACACCGAGCTCACTGACACAGCAATGCCAGAGCTGTTTTATCCATCATCTGTGCAGCACCAGACATGGAAACATACGGAAACACAGCATCCACCCAACCATCGCTCTCCCCTGGTCTTCACCTGATGCTGCAAGGCTTTCAGCAGCTTTGGCAGGTGCTTTCTAATCTATCCCTAGGGTGGGCACTTCATATTGCTATAGGAATCACAAGATGTCTCCCTCGAGCCCCAGCTGCCACTCCACAGGGACACGGGTGGTCTCAGATCTTCCTCTGGATGTCCCAGAAACTCAGAGAGGTCTCAGGCTGCACGTGGCTCAGGCAACTCAATCCTGTCCCGAGGTGAAACGCATCCAGCTACAGCAACCACAAACAGCAGGTTAAGTGTAAGTGTCTCCTCCTGTTCAGTCTGCTGAATTTTCAGTCAGGAAGATCTGATTTGCAAAAGCCAGAGTCCAATAAAGCAAGAGGGAAACATTAAGATATAAAGTATATTTTTACATGCACAAAACCTAGAAATTCAGACACCTCCTTCTGGCAGCCACTACATGTGGGGGACAACTACCAGGTCAGCATGCTGAAATTAATACTAGATATTCAAAAACCACCAAGTTTCTGGCAAAAAGTGGCAAGATGGAGTTTGAGGACCAAGAAGTGCTATCAGTCCAGCAGGAGAATTGCTGTAGCCACACCAGAAACACTCCAGTACGTAAGGCACACTCTCGGAGCAGCTTGCAAAAGAGCTCCTACACGGTGAACAGCTGCTTGGCTCCCTCTTGGGGAAAACACTGAAATAAAGACACTGGTGGTACTCGAGCACCATTACCTTAAATGCTCCTGATTTTCAGAATCCTCCCAGACACTCTGAAAAGAGATGCCACACTGGGAAGTCCAAGCATGAGGCAGTCAGTTTTGGTTCCACATAAAGCAATGCAATCTGCTCTAGAGACCATTTTAACTACATGTTTGCTTCTATTTGAAACGTTCTGCAAATGGGCCCTGGGAAAGGAGCACCCTGGACCATTATCTTAGTTCGGCTTTATCTAGCTGAGTTCCCCCTGTAGTTTCATCAGCAGAAATACCACCAGGCATGAGACATTTTCTCAGCCTATGGAGAGGAGAGGGTCACCCCGGCAAGCGTTACAGCTGCAGATGCCAAAAATACAAGGTGGAAATGCAGACAATGTATTTAAGGGCCAACAACTATTTCCACTTTGTGCATCCATTTGCCCTCCCTGTTGAACACTCTGCTTTCACAAGGGTGTTCAATTCTCTTCCTCTGTGTGAGCTACCACCCACACTGCTTTCCTGGCCCAGCCAGCAAGGGTTTCCCCCTCCAGGATACCACTGACGTCCCTGCGAGGGGATGGGGGATTTACCTCTCAGCGCTCCTCTCTGCTTGCAGCAAAAAAACCCTCCAATACCTGCCTGCAAGGGAGCTGTTACTAATATTTCATAGGAGCTGGCAGAGGTGGTGACATCTGTGCAACAGATCAGAGCGGACAAGGAGGGGGCAGTGGAAAGGCACACTTCTCTTCAAGCACAGCAGAGGATTTAATCCTCAACTTAACAGCCAGGCAGCCAGAGGCTGAAATCCTGCTGCCCTCTTCGCACACACACTTTATCCTCCCCCTGCCTTTGCCCCCTCCACATGCCGTGGTACCTACGGGACCTGCTGTTTTATGCCACGAACACCGCAGCATCGCGGCAGGGGACCTAAGGTGACATCTCTGCCTGTCCACTGATATTCTCAGCGGAGAGCTGAAGAAAGCTATCATCTAAATTCATGTTTAATCTGCAAGTAACTCTGAACTTACATTTCTGGGAGGATCTGGACTCAGCATCTTTCCATTGATGCCACTTCACCCAGCCGTGGTGTCAGTAGGACCTGGACCAGGGCCACTGGCCATGGCCCCAGTGAACTGTCATAAGCAAAGATGTCACCCTAGGTCCTCCTCTGCAAAGCTGCGACGTTTATAGCACTGTTTAAGAAGTTTTAATTAACAAGCAGTGAGACAATATTGAAATAATCTTTTTTTTCCAATTGAACTTCTCACTTAGCATGGAAACTCAAGATTTTCCAGAAATAAGTACAGATAGAGGACACATTTTTCTTTAGGCAAAGTAAGTACATTTTATTAAGCGTGTGATCTTAGATGCTTGAGTAATTTTTCTGAAAATATAGTTTGATGCTATTTTGGTCCCTTCAGTGTTTCAGGTCAGTATTGCAAGTACAGGCTAATTACCACCTGAGGTTACTGATCAAGAAGTCGTAATTAATATCTCAACATTTCACCACTTCCTGACTTTATTTCTATTTCTTCCCTTATGCAAACTACTTAATAGCAAAGGATGTTTTGCAAAGTAGGGTGATTAGAGGAGATTTATGTATAATTATAAAAAACATTTCCAAGTTCTATTTCCACATTCTTTAACATTCCCAAGGGGCATTTTTTGCAAGAAAAATCTCAATTTCTATTAACACTTCCTTCCCCTTTATGCTATGAATCCTGTATGTGCCTGTTTTCATTAACCTCACTGTTACCACCAGGACATCCTCAGAACCAGCAAGTGGGGCAGGGAAAAGCATCCAGGGCACAAGCCAGACCCTGGTGTGAATGGCTCCATCCAGAGAGGACAGCCAGGGTTCGGTTGCGGGCAGACAGTCAGACGGCAGCACTGGCACCACCAGAGCTCAGTGGTCCTGACCTCTTCCAGCACAGAGCCATGGCCAAGGAGAAACCCAACAAGGTGGTCTTCCTTGCCACTCCCTGGATGGGGCAAGGGATGCCAGCCGTGCTGTCTGGCTCCCACTGCATGCAGCCAGACTGGAGACATCTCCACCCCAACGCAGTGCATGGTGGCCGTGCCCCCATCGCTGCTCCGGAGGAACTACTCCGGCACCACGGTGCACCTTCCCACGGGAGCACAGCTGCGCTGAGCTGCTGCTGCTCTCCTCTCTCTGGCTTACTACTACCAACCCACTCCGATCAAAACCAGTCACAGCTGCAGGGTTTTCACAGCAGAGTGCAGAAAACTCAGTGGAGGGCAGCACACAACCACTTCTCCTCTCTGTGCAGACTTTGCATATCCATCTGTGCTGCAGCGCAGCTTAACACTGGCTCTGCAAAAGGTTTCTTAAGGGAACGAGCAGTGTCCTGGTCACAGACCACTCCTGCGCTTGGTTAATAAAAGATAAGCAGTGCTGGGGGAGAGGGAGGGGAAGGGAGATGTGATTTACCTTTCCACGACTTCTTGTCCATTCCAGCAAAGAGTGTCGTTCTGAACAGCAGAGCTGTGGTTGCATATATACTCTGGCAAGCTGCTGTAAAAACTGCTGTGGGACTTCAGCTTCGCAATGAGTTCCCTGGAAGAAAGGAGGGAAAAATGGTGCGCAGTTAAAAGAGGAAACAAAGATGGGGTTGGTGCTTTTTAACCAGTGAAGATAGTCACACAAACACAAGCAAGCAAGTAGCTGGGTGCAATCAAACCATGAAGCATCAGTCTTATTTCTGACCTCAAGGAGCATTTTGCATTGTCCCCTGATGTTATTCTGTCAAGGACTGAATCCCTGTTCCTCAGGGCAAAACTGCCTGTGACAGGAGGGATGCTGGGGCAGCAAAAACTCAGCCCAACCATGCAGCATGCCAAAGCCAGCCACACTCTCTGCGCTCTCACAGCACCTAAGGAAAGGTACTGCTGGCTCAGGCTGTGCATACATGGGGTGCATCTGAGCAGCAAGTGCTCAGGCTGCCAGCAGTCCCCTCCGCTTTGCAGAAGGCAACAGAGGTCCTTCAGGAAAGAACAGCCTCGTCACTTTGGCTGCCTGACATCACCCATCCAACATCCTTGCAAGGGCAGGTGGCGTTTTTGGTGGTAGAGCAGACACTCTCTGTGCAGACCTGTACAGATGGATAACACTGGGTTTCATGCTACACTGTCAAAAATACATGATTTCAAGGCGTATGCTGGGCTGGCTGCAGGGTCACAGTCTGCATTCGCAGGGGCAGGTTACACTCAGCAAAATGGCTCTGTCCTGGGAAGGCAGGAGGAGCGGCAGGAGCAGCGCTTGCACCAGACACAGGGGATGCGAATCAGGCTGCATCCCCACCCTGCGCCTTCCCTTCCCAGCACCAAGGATCTTTGTCCCTGGAAGGTCCCCTTCAGCATCGGTCCAGAGGTGCCAGGACACAGGCTGACCCCAGGGGTCTCTGACAGCTGCTAGAACGGGGACAGGGGCTGCAGGAGTGGGATGTGTCCATCCCTCCAGCCCGGGTCTGTCCCCTCGGGGGCGTTCAGCAGCCGTCACAGGGAAATAGTGGCAGATTTAATAGGTAAATGGCACAAAAAGTATGAAAATATGAATAGCAGGGACTGGAGGAAGTAAGACTTGGCCTCACAATCTCCTGGCTCGGGTTCAGCACATTTTCCCCTTTGGCCAGGAGTTATTTCTTGGCCTTCCTCCTCCCTGGGAGGGATGACAAGGAATCAGCACCTCAAGCCGGGAGCACTCTGAGGGGCACCCCCTTGGTGCCCGCAGCGGTGGGACCTCCGTGCCCTGCCAGCTGTGGGGAGCTGCCCAGCAGTGCCAGGCTGTCAGACAGAGCAAGCTTAGGCAGGCTTGAGTGCAGAGGGAGTGCCCAGCTCCCTCCATCCCTCTTTGTTTCTCTTTGCGTGGGGATTTTGTGGAGTTCCCTCTCCAGATGAAGCCCCCGACTGCCAGCTGGGGGCAGGTGAAACAAGGCAAAGATGCCCCAGCGCCAGCGAAGGTGGCCTGCGCTGCTCTGCTCTGCCTTCTTGCCAACCAGGAGCCTGTTCCTGCCCTGATCAACCTGACGCAGCCTATGCAGGCAGAACCAGAAGCTGATGGAGGCCGAGGGCCACCCAAGTCCTCCCTCAGGTCACCAAACCCATCCTTCGCTGTCCATGCCAATAAACAAGGGTTTGCCTGAGAAGTCAAAGGCTGAGAGTTCAGCCCACAACTCCCTTGCACAAAGTGAAGGGGTGCTTCAGACATTCACCTCCTGCATGAACCACCTCCTATGGCCATCTCCTGCACGGGGCTTACAGTGGGGCAGGAGGTCCAATCAACAGCATTTTGAAAGCCAAAATGAGGCAAGACCCCGATCTTCGGTGACACCAAACCCTGAGCAGGACGAGCCCTACACTGCCCATCGCACCCAGCTCCTTACATCCTAGGCACTGCCTTCCTCCCCGTTCTGCAGACCCCAGCAGTGCTGGGGAGAATGGACAGAAGAAAGCTGGGGAGGGACTTCTTACAAGGGCAGGTAGTGAAAGGACAAGGGGCAATCACTTTAAACTGAAAGACAGAAGATTTACGTTAGATATAGGGAAGAAATTCTTCACGGTGAGGGTGGTGAGGCAGTGGCACAGGTTGCCCAGAGAAGCTGTGGATGCCCCATCCCTGGAAGTGTCAAGGCCAGGTTGGATGGGGCTTTGAGCAACCTGGTCTGGTGGAAGGTGTCCCTGCTCATGGCAGGGAGTTAGAACTGGATGGTCTTTAAGGTCCCTTCCAACCAAACCATTCTATGATTCTATGGAAACTGCTGGGGAGCAGAGCTCCCTGCCAGGCAGGGAGGGGACGGGTAGGGAGAAACTCCTCTGTATCTGCAGGTATGAGCTCACATAATTCATCACAGCAGATTTCATTAGACTTCACAGTCCTCAAAGGACATCTCCAGTGGAGCCTGGGCTATGTAACTCTCCGACGTGTTGAGACAACGGAGGAATGCAAGCCTGTATCTCATGGGAAGCATACCAAGAATGTGGCCCTGCTACTCTTTAAAGAGAAATCCATCCAACTTAGTCTATCTCTAGTTCCAAAAATTGCCAAGCTTGCCTGTTTCTCTTCTGCAGGGATTTTTCTTGTATTAAGGCAACAGTAAAGGCACCACACGTCTCTGGGTGTGCTTTCAGATCCAGAGGGGAGGTGCTTCTCCCTGACACACCAGCACGAGCCCACTGATTTACGGTTTCTACTCGGAGAGAGAAGGAAGCACAGGGTGCAGTGCCAGCAACAGAGGTACCTGCTTCACTTTGAAAATATTCAGTAAAAGGCTGTTAACATTCCTGGACTACCGTAAAAGACTGCACAAAAAAAAAGTTAAATGGGTCTCCCTTACCTACATACAGTGTTACACGCAACATTTCATGCTAGAGTGCCCATTTCCAGATAGAACTACACCTGCGAGTATTTCTGGCACTACAGCAGTTCCCAAGAAACCCAGACAAGGCATTTGGTGTATGAATGTCGGTGCCTGGTGCGTTGCAAAAAAGCAAAAAAAAGATGAAAAGCAGGAGGCAGTTTTACAGGTTAAAAAAAAAAATAGATGCACTGGGTGAGAAAACACATGTAGACACCTCACTGCACTTCAGAGCCAGCCATAGAGCAGCTGTGATGTTGAGAGTCAAAACCAGCTGCAGGTTTACGGGTAAGGGAAATAAGGGACTCTTCCATCTGCTTTCACGGGGCCACCCCGTATGGCAACCGCCCCTGCAGCCCATCCTGCGGGCACTGCGCTCAACCCAAGCATTCTCACCTCCTCCTGCTCGACAAAGTTTCTTCTTGTTCAATGTCAGTCACCTTCAGGACTTTCTTGTCAACGAAAAGGTCTTCGGGGTAATTAGCGGATCGATACTGCCACTGCTGAGTATGGCCACATAACTGGCTGATCTGGAAAACACAAACAACAGCAGCATGAGGAAGCGTTGGGACCAGCAACACTGTAGGAAAATAGCTGAGATGCACGCTGGTACCTGCTCATGAGCTGGTCTGTCATCTCGTCATCCCCATCTCTCCCGTATCTCACACAAGCACCTGAAAGCACACTGCTGCCCTAAGGATGCAACCTCGCTCTTGTACCAATACCTGTCCTGTGGGAAGGAAGGCAGGAAACTTCAGGCAAGTTTTGGGTATCAAAGTGCCCCTGTGGCTATCAAATTCCCTGAGCTGCAGGTGTGACCGGCAAATCTCCCTGTGCCAACTTAAACTCATGCTGCCAGGAGGGGACTCGAGATGTTCCCTGCTCCTTCCTTGCTGAAAGCCACAGCATCTCAAGACTTTATGCTCCAACTTTCTAGCCAGACTTTTAGGAAACACCTCCCCTCTGAAGGTAAATCCTAAGACCCTGGTTCTGCATCTCGAGGCAGCTCAGTATCCACATGGGCTGCACTGCAGGTGCCCAGGGATGAGCATCATACACATCATCACCAATTAAAAAAATCCAGCCTAAAATACAGCGAGCATTGTGGCTACAGCCCTGTCATATCATGGGAGGTCTTGATGAACAGGGCTCTGTTAATGACACAGATTAGCTTGTTAGTATACAGATGATTCGGTAACCGGCTGCAGCAGCAGTGAGAGAAGGAATCCAAAATGCCTCATTAAAGCTCTCCCGCGCAGCCACTGTCCCGAGACTCAGCCAGCAGCACTCCGGCCACCACTGCAGTCCCTGCCGCAGATGGATTTGCAGCCATTTCCTTCTCTGGAAGACCACCGAGGGACAAATATCCCCCCAAGGCACCGTGGCTGCTGGGAAACTCATCTTTTGAACCACTCTCTGCTATTCTGCAGGACTCATCCATGCTGGGTTGTGAAAGGAGCTCAGCCGACTGTGGGGACCATGAAGGCACAGCAGCTAACACCAACCCGTTTCCTTGAGCCTCTGCCCGTGTCCAGGCTTGGGAGCAATGACGTACCCATAAAATGTCTGTTCCTCGCAGCACCTCATTTAACTTCACCCCGCACTGAACCAAGGCAGCCAGCTAAACTCCCAGTTAGCCACACACTGGAGACTAAAAGCACAGCCGCTGCCCAAAGCTACAAGCATCTGATGTGTAAAGAGAAGAGATTAATTCTGTTCTATTACATCCTGCATTTGGGTGGGCAAATAAATTAGTAATGTCACCTCTTTCGTTATCAAGAGCAGCACAGTTTGTTTGCTCAGGCTGCCACACAACAAAGAATAAAAGAAAAACCTCCTGGGAGCCGGGCACTGCCATTTCTGGTTCACAGCACGGTGAGAAGAGATGCTGCCACCGGTCCCTTCTGCACCTGTGGTTTCCTCTGCCAAAGCAGCAAACACTGCAGCTGCTGGGGGAGCAGTTTCTGCAGCGTCTTACCTGTTCTTTTTTTCCCCCGCTGCCCTCCCTTGGCTGTGTTTCCTCTCCACCTTGTCAAACTCAAGTCTTGGAGAAGAACGTTATCAGCCCTACTGCCCTCCCTAAATCATGTGGCAGGCTTAAAAAAAAGAGGGAGGAAGGGAGTAAGAAAAATGAACACCACATTTTGGGTGGTTTTCTTTGCCTTATAGGGTTTCCTTCAGCACTCATCCCCCTCAAAATTCTCAGGCTGTCCCCCGATGCAGGCAGCCAGGACAAGGAGGAAACCACAGGGCAGCAGGAGACCTGGACAGGGGCATTCAGGACACCCAAGACCCCACTGCTGCAGAATGGATCTGCACATCACGCGCTCTCTCTGTGCTGACTGGTGCCACGATCCCTGCAACGGGTAGACCAGCAGGAGAGCACAAGGATGCACAGGGGGCTGCGGATCTCCTCCTCTCTTCAAGCCCACGGAGATGTCAGAGATGAGACCTGCCATGAAACCACACTGGGGAAACACAAGGGACGCAAAAACTACGGGACAGGAGGCACAGAACAACGAGGCCACAAAAGCAGCACTGCTGCACTCACACTCTGTACGGGCACGTAAAGCAGAGAAGTGGGAAAAGGTCAGATATTCTAAGCTGTTGTTTATGATGACTCCCTTTGATTTGCCCCAGCTTTGTGAAAAGCCCCCCTTCCCTTTCCAAAGCCTGCTTTTTGGATGGCAAAGCCTACTGAACCCCGAGAAAAGAGCAAGTCCAGGATCAAGGCTTTTTCCCCAAAGATGCTGCTGAGACGCGGTGAATGGGAGGGGAGGGCCGGAGCCACAACACAAACAATGGCACCACCCAAGAGTGCGCTTCAAACAGCAAAGCAGCCAGGCAGACCGGGGCTGCCTCGTCTCCCACCCAGCATCAAAGGTATCGCAGCCCCTCTGCTCCCAGCTCCTGCACGGGAGCTGCGGCTCAGCCACATCCTCGCAGCCCTGCATGGCGTCCGGGTACCACGGGCTCCTGCAAGGGATGAAACCACCAACAGGATTGTGTTAGCCCTGACATGGGAGAGCAGATGAAAACTTTATGGCTAGAAGGTAGAAAGTTTGAGCAGTGCATCCAAGTTTTTACTTATTTATTTATTGAAGAACCAATTAACATTTTCAGGAAAAAAAACAAACAAAAAACACAAAACACCCTGCAAACCTGGCTGAGATTTGAACTTTAAATAAAGTGAGAGAATGTAGAAGTAACAGATTGCCTGCTCATTTGCAGGGGCGGCATCGCGTGAGCTTTTGTGGGGAGAGAAGGATTTCACAAACCATCTGCCAAAGTCTGTTGGGCCACAAGCGGTCCTAGGACAACAGCTCAGAAATCCTGTTTCAATCTTTCCCCTTTTTTGAGTCCCCGCTGCAAACTCAGAAACACATGAACTCAGTTTCTCAGTCTCATCCTAATCACCGCTATTTTAAAGTGAGCTCCAAATTTTAAGAAGTCTGGAAAAATGCCACTGTAGGGCAGTCAGAGAAGGGACAAGACAAGCCTCAGACCTTGCGGGCAGAAAAGTGCGATAATTCAGCTCTGCAGGCATCGCTTGCTTTGGCAGGAGCAGCAGAGCAAGGACAGCCAGATTCCCGGCAAGGTGGTATGCCTGCAAGAGTGAGAGCAAAAGGAAGACGGCATATCTAATCGTGTGTGCTAAACTAGTATCGAGCGACAGCAGTAATACGTGGATGCCTCTCGCCACACAAATATAAATGTGAAATTCAAAGCAAATCGACAGAATGGAACCGCTGGCTCTTTTTCAGTGCAAGAGCCGTGCAGTCTCTTATTTCACGTCGCACACACAGTCCCAGAACGGGCTGAAATTTGAAACATCAGGCCACAAAAAAAACGAATAAATCAAATGGCAGTGTGGTTTTCAAGCAACAGAGGTTGGGTTTTTTGTTTAAGAGAATCTGCCAGTCCACCAAAAAACTGCCACAAGGGGACACAAGGCAAGCACAACCCTCCCAAAGCCCTGAACTTCTACAAGCCCCCAGCCACTGATACTGTAGAAGTCGGATCAAAATATCCGTCCACCGATACTGTAACAGCCGAATCAAAATATCCCTGCCCCAGCTCATTAACAAACTCACTAATTACCTGATTTCATTAGTCTCCTCCATGCAAGCGTGACCTAGGCCACGAGGGGAACACTTTGCCTCCTGCCGATCGCTACCCACCACTCCATTTCTTTATTCCAGCCACAGGGAGAGACCATGCCTGCTGGTCGGGCAGAGCTCATCGAGGACCCTGTATCTCCCCAGGGCCCACCGGCTGCCGATCCTCCTCATGTCCGATGGGGAAGCAGCTGGTTCCCAAGACCCCTGGGAGCCACAAGCGGCGTAATGGCTCTGCTTTAGAGGGAACATTGATTTGAGATGAGCACAGGGACAAAGCTAATAGAGTAGCACTATCAGCCCGCTTTAACGCTTCCCCATTAATTTGAGGTAAGAGGTGCCAGAGGACTGCAGGGAACTTGTTTGCTGTTGCACGGAAACGATGCACCAGGAGCAGCCAGGGACCAAATCCACCACCATGGCTGCTTCCAGCTGGCTCAACCGCAAGAGTATAAAGCATAACACTGGTCCACATGGGTGCCTGCAAACCAATGGAAACTGGGACCACTGGGTTAGGGTTAAATCATATCAAGAAAGGAAAAAAAAAAAAAAAAAAAA
>NW_009597438.1:83286-95989 GCF_000690535.1 Cariama cristata
GATGGAGGGCAAAGCCTCGCAGGCACCCCCAGCCCAGCCACGGCAGGATGGCATCGCTCATAGCACCGGGGCCACCGATCAAACCTGCTCCGCTGCCCACGCACGAGGCAGGACGGGCACATGGGCAAAAACCTCTTGCCTTGCACATCAGCAAGCAAATCCTGGGGGGCAAAGACTGGAAAGCCACACATGTGTGATCCTCAGTGCCAATCTGAGCATCACTTTTAAGAGTAAGAGTGTTTTAAAGGTAATTTTCAAGAAGATTTGAAAAGAAAGCTAATCAGCTTCCCCTTGGAAGAGAAGAGAGTGCATTAGACACTGTTGAATACCTGCTGCTGCCGCTTCTTATTCAGCCCATGAGCTCGACTCTGCTCTAAAGGAGAGCTTGCTATATTTGACCTTTGCTTAAACTTTACATGGAGTTTCCATTTGTCTTCTCTGTGAACTCTTCTGCTTATAGATTCGTTCTCCAGGAAGATACAGGTTTGTGGGGTTTTTTTCCTCAAGGGGATGGCCTCATTTTTGAAGATTTCCTCCCACAATCTTCTCTGCTCTCTGGAGTTCACGTATGTCATTTTATACCTATTCCCACGTTTCCTTTGGGAGAAGCTGCACATTAAACTGAAAAGCGATTAACTATTATAATTGATTCGAACACAGCCTCTGAAAGGGTGATTTGCTACGGTATGCACAGAAGAGACAACCACAGACCTCGAGAAAATGTGCTGCCTTCAGAGGAACAAACTGGTGCCAACTAAACCCTGAGCCTTGTTCAGCGATGGAACCCAGTTTGACCAGTAAGGCTGAGCGCCTCAGTAACGCAGCTGCCTGCATTGGTGCTTCTTCCCCAATTCTTTTTAACAACCTACTCTGCTACACATCATGCGTATTATTAGCATTATAAAGAACACATTTGTGCTCCGTTTATCTTCAAAGTCACCATAAAAGTGAACTTGAAGTCTATTACTCAAGCGCTGCTATAGAAATACGCTTAATTAAATTCTAAAGGGCTTAAACCAAAAATATACATTGCAATGATGTGGGATAGAACATAAACTTTTTAATAGTAGTAACCAAGCACATTTACCATTTCTACAGGTGTAATAAAAATGCTAATATATGTTAATGTTTAGTCTGTGGCTAATGTTTTGTCTTGTTAATTTCCCCAGGGCTTTTATTACTGATTTAAATCTGCCACACTGCCCCAGTGATTGCATCGCCTTCAACAAACTGCACTGCCACACTCTCAAATGAATGCTGATTAACAGAAGCGAAGAAACATTTAGCTAGGACAAACACTCTTATTATATGCTTGTAATCATTATATACATTTTGTCAGGAAGATGGGAAAGAGACAATTCCCTGCTCTCTCGCTCTTCTCACAGCGGAAAATATGATTATGGGCATAAAAATGAATTTACAAGCCTTTATTTTAGGAAGCACATCATTATTAACTAAGTAACGATTGTTCTTCTGATTCCAGGCACTCGAGCAGAAGGGACAAACCGAGTACGGTAACACAAATGCCTTCTACACACATTTCACTAAAATTCCTTATTAATGGGGTACTAAATGTTATCAATCAGCTCTATAGTATTATGATTTCCATTATTCGGACACCACCTTGCAAGGATTATGTAAGAGACACCATCCTCACTCACTCCCACAGAGCAGCAGGAAAAACACGGGAAGTGACCTACTCTCTGTGCCGAGGAGAAGAGTGTTTAATAATGCATTGCCTTTAAATAATGCAATGCTATAATGTGTAAAATGCACACAAACATTAATGCTTAAAATAACAGAGCGCCTGTCACACCAGCGCCCGTGGCGACGCCCAACACATGCTGCGAACACGCGCTACAAATGCTCAGGGACCCCTGCAGTTACCCGACCAGGTTATGCTGAAGGCCATCACCACCTGGTTTGAAGACCAGGTCTTCAAATTCCTGCAAGACCACAGAGGCATTAAGGAAGGATTTTTAGAAGGAAATATAACTTCTTTTTTGTATCCCATCCTTCATGTAGAGCATCACAAGACACTTTGTAGAGGTTCAGTGTCACAGCAGGAACACAGGGGCCCAGGCAGGACTAACGGGTGTCCCCTCCCTGGCCTCATTTCTTGTCTGCAAAGACAGCTCTGACCACCAACCAAGAAAAAAAAACAAGAGAGGGCTCAAGACGTGATGGAAGAGGAGCCAAGGGCACAGCCATCCTTGCAGACCCCAGTTGCGGCCCAAGTCCCTCGCCATGCCCACTGTGACCCAAAGGCTAACTGGTGCTGGACCATCAGGGCAAGGAGCAGGATGTGCTCCCGACACAGCCACAGGTATTGATGTGACAGAGGTGACACAAGAGCTGGCAGGTCTGACACATCGCATGATTACGTGGTCGCTCTACCCCAGAGCCTGCATGAGGAGGGCATGGGTGCAGCAGCTTGGAAGAGCAGTGGGGAGCGCAAGGGACTTTTTAAAGGGTTTCAACCCTTGGTGCTAATTGCTGGAGATGGATGATCCCCATCTATCCTTCCTCCTGCTGCGTCAGGGTTCAAATAGCTTAAATCCTAGACCACCACAGCATTTCCATCCCTGCTCCCTTTAAGGTATGCCACCCTGTCCCCAGGAGGACCTGATGCCCAGTGTCCCGTACACGTGCCACAGCATCCAAGGCACCTCCGCACCATGTCCCACCACATCCCGACCCCTGCGCTGACCCAGCTTCTCTCAGCACAGGATGCCCTTTCCCTCAAATGAACCATGACCTCAGCTTGAGTCGAGCCCTTTCAAACCTACATAAAATAATGCAAACAAGATGTTTCTTCTTTCTGGCGTCCCCAGCATGCAGCGTTTAATCCACCAAAGAAAGCTGCTTTGTGTTTAAGCAAAAGGCTGTTTATTGTTATTTATAGGTAGAGAGGAAGTTGGACTAAATGATCACAGTTGTTTCTTCTGCCTTTATAATAATTAAAGCACAACTTTCCAAATCAGCATTTCCCTCCGGTGTTTTGTTAATTCCATATTTAACACAAAATTCGGTATTTCAGTTCTGGTGGTCAGACCTCGGCAGCAAACCACAGGGCAGGCAGCTTGTGCCCCGGCCAGGGCTCAGACCCAACCCAGCCAACGACTGGGAGAGTCAAGGAAAAAGCATTTGCTTAATTTTCAGCACATGCTTACGTGGTTTTTCCAAGCGGAGACATTTCCTGGAACAGGGCCCCATAGCATACTAATGCACCCATTAGGGGTTTAAGTTAGATCTGTGCAATACGATGTTTCTTAGACAACCAAACTAAGGGTTTATTCTTGGAAAGAGAAGTCAGCCTTGCCTGAAAGGTGACAACAGAGCAAAAGGGAAGATGCAAGAGTTAAATCCAGAGAAAAACAGGAGCACGCTAGACTGACTAAAGCCAGGTTCAGAACCAAAACGTGACAGCACCTGGAGAAACTCCGAGCCCTCCCCCCCCCCCAAGTAATCGTGCTGCGTGGCTAACTGGGGGCATGGTTGCTCCTCATCCCAGGCTGCCGCTGTGCCTTTGGGACTCTTCATCCCTCGAGGAGGCTGAAGATTCTCCAAACCCAACCAGTTGATTTCAACATTTGCACTGAATCATCAAACTTGCCAGAAAATCTGAACTCAGGGTAGCGAAGCCCATTTCTGCTAAGGATGCTAAACATATTGCAATTATACAACTGTGCTTTGTGCATGCTGTAATACTTGCACAATCGCTATTGCAGGCCCTTAGAAAACCCTCCTGTTACAAGCAATTAAATCTACTCCATCCCAACAGACTGAGAAGGAATTGGCTTGAGAGATTACCATTTTTGACCAAGAACTTAATGAAAAAAAAATTATTTTCTGCACCTCTACCTGTTGCAGAGTGCCAGTAAGCAAACAATAACCCCTTTGAGAGCTCCAAGTTCAGCGCAGGCTGCAAGCTCCGGCTCTCTCGGAGGAGTCGGCGGGGAAAAGGCTGGGACTGCCCCGTCTCGCCAGCAGCCGGGGAAGCGGAGCCCGGGGCAGCCCCGCTGCCCGCAGAGATCCCCCCATCGCCGAGGCCGGGGCGATGAGAAACAGCACGGGGCAAAGCCAGGCTGTACCATGGCTGCAGGCAAGCGCTGTGCACTGGTTATTTTCCTTCCTCAGGTTAATTGGTTTCCTTTGCAGATTTCTGTGGGTTTTAATATCGCACCGTGTTTGTGCCTACGGCGCTACAGAAAGGAACAATCTGAGAGAAATAAATTCCTAGCAGCTTAATTTAGAGAGGAAAAACAGATACCTGCCATCAGTCTGGAACGTAAGCCAGCAAGCCGGAGACAGGGCCTATAATAGGTTATTTAACAGCAGCCGTGTCAGTTGGGTTGCACATGTGGTCAATACTTACTGGTACAACTTCCCACCCTCCCCGCAGCCATGAGCAGCAATTCAATTATTCTTTGAGAAATACATTGTTAAATAATTAAAAAGTTACTGCATGACTTTTTCCTTTTTTTTTTTAAAAACCAGACTGATTCAATTTTAGAAGTATAAAGCCATTATAATGTGTCAGCTAGCAATTAGCTACTGTACACTGTTTATTCTTGAATATAATCTTTGAGGAGAAGGGCAATATTCTTAGAAACACAGCATTAACTTGTTCCTCAATGACTTTAATATGGCTCTTTTCAAATTACTGCTCATAAAATCTCAGGGAAGAAAAATTTACTGATGATATCCCATCTCCTTAATTAGTTCTCTCTCTCCCTATCAGCAATGCAATAGCAAGTGTAATATTTCTATAAAACAGATCACACAAGGTTTACCACTAACTCTGCTTTAACTGGTGATATCAAAACAAGCAGGTAAAAAGCAATGCCTGCTTTGCAACGCGCACAGACTGCACTCACAGGTATACGCAGATTTTCAGATTTATACTTCAATAAATGCTTGTACTGAAACCATCCCAAAGGTTTTTACAACACTAACAGTATTTTTCACTATAAAATGTGCTCCTCCCTTCCTGTGCTGAATGGAAAACCCTTCTGACCCCTAAGGGTTTAGTACCTGTCATTACTCTCCACTCACCCGTCCTTACAAAGGATCATAACCCTACTTATTTTAACCTCGCCATAGGAATAACCCCCCCAGCAGCCACCTTTTGCTCCCTCCATCCACCTTTTTCTTTCCAAAGACCAGTTTCTGCTAAAACAACAAGGCTGGAGACACCAAAGCTCACCAGATTGTTCAAAGGGTTTTTAAGCTGCTGAATATCTTCAGCAGAAAAATTGCAATCATTTGTTTCCCAGCTAAGCCCAGAGCAACCCCACCGTACGTTATCCAGCCTCTGGCAAGGGGTGCACAAGGCTCTCCCCATGGCAATGCTGTGGACCTCCCCAGGCCAAGCCTAAAATAGAAGTGCAATAATTGTTATTAACGGAAAGTTGTAAAAATATCTCCGCACAACAAAGATCAGCAGCTGGTAAAATGAATCCATTCAAGGCCAACAAAGGGCTCGGGAAGGCCTTGTGTTCTTTTTTTCTTTTTTTTTTTTTTCTTCTTCTGTTGATTTTTCTTAGTTTTGAGGCTACCAGATTCATAGTAATTTTTTTCCCTGACAGTCAGTCCTAGCCTAATCCAATTAAAGGTCAGCACCAAGATAATTTACCCAAAACATGGCAGACAAGGTAAAAAGACTCCCATTAGATTTTTGCTCATGATAAAGGAATTACATTTTTCCCAAAGATGAATCAGGCTTATTGAAAATGTAAATCATTCTTGTCTATAAAGATATAAATATCTGCAGGGCTTTTTTGAGACTTTGTTGTAACACATCTTGTTTTCACATGTACTGCGGTTAGTACAATTGTATTACAGAATGACTTACAACATTAGATTAGCTTCTGTTTGATTGAGAATATCTTTAGAATGGAAATCGGTGTGCACTTTTAACCTCGTTACAATGCTATATTATATGTCTGATTAATACATTAAAGTGACTCATTCAACAATAGGCTGTTTGCAAGCAGAAATGAAATTAATTCAACTTTATCACACCACCTTTATTAATGTCATCAAACTGAGGACTAGAATTTGATTACAAAAAGCAGATTCCAATAAATTGATATGCAACAATTCCAAAACGAGGCAGGGGAAGCATTAGATTAAAAAAAGTGGACCAAATACTTTTAATGCATTTTTGTGCATCTTCTTTACTTTCCACTCGCCTTATGAGTTGTAAACTGGGCATTTCCACAACTCACTGAAAAGATAAAAATCTTGCACCAAAATCTTCAGGTGGAAAGTGCTACTGAAGTGCTTTCTGGCTCCTAACCAGCAATAGGAATTGCATGAAGCAAGGCTCAGAGATGTCCTGGACATTTTTTAGCATCTTTTGGGCCCATCTGCTCTGAGTTACCGGTGCCATTTTGCTGGTCAGAGCCATCCCAGCATCACCTTCCATGGTTCCCACTGTCCTCAAGTGCCCCCTGCCCTCTGTGTCCTGGGCTGTCCTTCAGGGAAGAGACAGAGGATGGACAACTTAAATACCAGCACGGGCAGTTGAGGCATCTATGGACATACCTGCTCTCTGGTGCTCTGGAGAGCGGCAGCATGAAGTTAATTTGTACAGTGATACAGATCAATACGTGCAATCCAAGAGTTAATGAGCTTTAGAAACACATAACTCAGAGCACATCAGTCACCCCCAAATTATCCTCACTAACCACCAGGCTTCACTCACCCTCTCCAGGTCAGTGGCTAAGAGCATCATCTCTACCACTGCTGATAGCACAGGAGAGAATTAGGTGTGAAAATTGATTAGGTTAGAAAAATACACCTGCATAAAGAATTGCCAAGTTCCCCAACTGCTGGCTTGCTTTTTCTTTTCTTTCCCCCCCCCTCCCCTCTCTTTAAACAGAAATAACTCTGCCAAAGTAGCTGTAGGCGATCAGCACAGCTTTCTGCAG
The DNA here is from genome assembly GCF_000690535.1 of Cariama cristata. NCBI lineage: Eukaryota > Metazoa > Chordata > Aves > Cariamiformes > Cariamidae > Cariama > Cariama cristata. The sequence continues at coordinate 90,225 of NW_009597438.1, forward strand.
CCAGCCTGTTCTCGCTGAAATGAATCTTTGGAAGAATAATGCAGTTAGCAGCAAACTTCATCCTCCGAGAGCAGGCTCCGTGCCCTTGGAGGTTTATTAGTGGGGCAACACAACAGGTAGGGATGGAAAAGGCCATCGGTTCATTTTGCAGTAACCTGAAGAGGCGGAGAGGACGGTTTGAGAGCTCTGCCGGCAACAAGGGGTGCATTGCTGCAGCAGGTGGCTGAAAAATCTGCCTCAATTGTTTGTTGTAATTTTTTTTTCTAGCTAACTGTATTTGTAGATGGCATCTTTCATGCCTGGTACCTCAAAGCCACTTTACAATAAGATGTAAAAATGGTATCATTCACAGCACCACACACAGGCAGAGAATTCAAAATGAAGCAAAACAGTCATTGCAACCCAGCCCCTCATCCTCTCGAGCGCAAAACAAAATGCCGCTGCTCCACCCGGGCAGCTCTGGGCACTATTTCTGCTTTGCAGAGGGTCGCTTTTAAGTTTCTGGTTTGTTCTCGGCTCATTCATCAGCATTGCTAATGGGAGAGTTAGTTCTAGTTTTAAGGCAGCAACACTCACGGGGGGTTACTGTCACTGGAAGTAAACTCAGCACGGTTAAGATGAAGGATGCCTGGTGAATGACCCCAGATGGAGGTCTTAGTGGAAACCGCAGTCACGGATAATGAGGCCAAAAGAGGGTTTAGCGTAAAAAACAAAGAGATGGATATTGGCGAGCACAAGTCTGGCGTTGCAAAGCTGCGGGTCTTAGCAAAGATAAAAATCTTCAGGAAAGGAAATGGGCCAGAATATATTTTGCTAATAAGGCATCTATGTTAATAGAGGTTGCAGGAGGCTGCAGCAATCTAGACAGCAAGCGAGGGAGCCATGTCCGCAGGGCTGATACTTGGGGGTTTTATTTCTCTGATAAAACAAAAATGTGCGGCCAGTTTTGAAAGAGAATCCCAGAGGTAGCTCTCCAATTCCCCAGTAAGTATAGAGGGCAACGGTTTGTCCAGAGGGACGGTCTGGGCCAAGCTAAATAAGAAGAAATGCCGTTCATGCCACCGATGTAGCTTCCCCTGCGGGCTCCTCGGAAGCCAGGTGGGTCAGTCCAGACCTATAAGCCTCCCATTTCTGCCATGCACCAGCTTGCAGCATCCTTCAGGTAAACTAAATCTGGATCTCAGCAAGGACCCTGAGCATATAGCTGGTTTAACTCTGAAGGAGGTTCAGTTGCAAAGCTCACGGTCAAATACATCCCGAGTGAACGGGCTGTGCCCCATTCGGAGGGGCAGCTCCTCCCGGCACCTGAAGTGGCAGAAGCCTCAAGACACCCAGAGGGAATTTTCTGACGCTGTGATCTTTGGTTCAGCCTGATACTCAGGTTTTTTTCTGCTTAAATCGAATCTACTCACATTATGTCCTTGACCATTACAATTTATCACAAAATGAGGCAGTTTGAAAGTTCAAAGCTTAAAGTCCAGTGCCCAAGGAATAGACACCCCCAGACACCCCCTCCTGCAATATGCACAGTCTGCTTTGGATGACACGATCACCAGCTCTCTCCTCTTCTACGTCTCAAAGCATTCCATGTCCAACTGCCAAATACAGCTGTGATGGGAGCCAGGAAAAAGAAAAGAGGTGAGAAAAAAAGAAGATGCTCTGTGCAGTGAAGGAAGCTGCATAATATCGCAAAGCTGCGTACCCTCATTTCCAACCGTTCAAACCGTATCCTGCACCACTGCCTCTGCAAGCTCTTTCTACTCATGTCAGGGCATCTCAGAACCAAGTATCTTTTTAAACACTTGGGAGCCAGTTGCACAACAAATAACCAGCTCCTCCACTAAAACAAGGAACAGACCAAGGCACAGTATGTGCAAACAGGTACACAGAACCAGTAATTAATCTGCATGAGATCTTCAGCCTTGTTCTGACTTCAGCTCTGAAAAGATGCAAGACATCCCGCTGTGTGCAACCTGTGTGCATCTCGCTCGGGCTGTAGCCAACACATGATTTGAAGTGAGATCAAGCCAGGCTCAGTGGGCACCGTATGACATTCCCACCCATAAAATGCAGCAGCCTTAAAAAGCTCTTTTTAAGACGCAGGGTAGTGGGAATGAAGTTGCCACCAGCTGAGTGATCTGCCTCTGACTGAAATCAATGAAAAGATTCATGTGAGCTTCAGTGCAAAATTGGGTTGGGCATCAAACGCGCTGTCAAAGGATGCTCCCCGTGCTGCCATTTGTGTGTGTAGGGAGGAAGGGGTACCGTTAGCAGCTACCTTCTACTTTTAATTAAAAAAAAAAAAAGGCATCACTGCAAATTCCATTGAAATAGCACAACATGCCAAAGGCTAGAACATGTCTAGTTAAAAGGACAGAGGAAGTGCAAATAAGGAGACGACAATATAAAAGTTTACAAATAGAAGCAAAATCAAATGCTATTTTAAATTAAACCCACGTTGACATTCAATGCCATCTCCTCTGGCTTTGCACTGGCAGGTTTGAGCATCACTGGTCACATCCACTGCTTCCACCTAGCAGCTCTGTGCAGCCCTGCACACTCACCCCGCTTCATCCAGACTCAGTTCGGTGACAAATTGACCCAAAGCCACACTGTGCCATCAGGGCAAGCAGGAGGGGAGACCAGCATGCCATTTTGCCCATGCTGGACCCCATCAGAAAAAGGATAAGGCTGACCAAAGACCATGAAAGCGTGCTACCCGTGTTCCCTAGAGGCAAAGCTCTTGTTAGCAGTGAATTCAGTGTGACACCAACAGCCTCCCTCCCCAGGCCAGACAAGAGGTAAACCTTTCACTAGGCTGAGAATGACTTCTGAGACCTAACTCCCTTACAGAGGCAAGTGATGGTCAAGAGCAACCACGCCAAAGTTCCTTCCAAAAATGTGATGCAGACCCTTAATTTGCTACTGGGTATCTGAACATTAAACCGAAGATTTAAGAGCAGCAGCAGCATGTCAAAGTCACTGGATCACAATTGTTCATACTGGGCTGCAAAACTGCACGCATGAATCATTTTTGCCCTTATTCTTTCAGCACCAGCCAAGCTGCCAACAACGCAGGGATTTCTAGATCAAAATGAACCCCTTACAGTTCAGCGCCTTGCCATATGCTTCCCCAACTATCAGAAAATCTTTAATATCTGAAACCTCTTCAGACAACTAATCGTAATACTCCCAAGGTATTTTCACAGGAATGGCAACGTTGCTGATACTGTCCTCGGTGATCAGGTTTATTTTCATCCTGCAGCAGGAACAGATGCTTGCTTTAACACGCCTTATCAGGCATGTTACAGTGCCTATCAGAAAATGGTTAACAAAAGTACATGATAAATACACCTTGGGATAGCTACAAGTGGGTCTGAGCTTACTGAAAACCAAAACCTCACCCATATTTCCAGCTTGTGAAAATGGAGCTAGCTACCAGCAAGCATTAGAGAACAGCCTGAGGATTAAACTTTGCTGATAAAGAAACTGAAAACACAGAGGCTGTACATCCAGCCGACTATCCCATGAGCGATGACAACAGAAAGCAACCTGCATTAAAAGTACAAAGAAACCGATCTCAGTATCTCAAAGGGAATGACTTCTTGAACAGAGCTGTAATTTCAAAGCTTTTCTCACAAGTCTCTTGCCAGCTCTAGCACAGAAAGAAATCCATTAGCAGATAGGAAAACTCACCAAAGCTCCCCGCTGCTGCAACCCACCGAGCAAAGCAGCTTCCCGCAAGTCACCAGGTGAGCCAGCTCCAAAAGCAGCTCCCGGGCAGCATCCAGGGAAAACCTCACCGGCATTGCCGTGCTGACAAATGCACTGAATCACTATGTATGGCGACAGGTGATATTTTCATCCCTGGGTGCCAAAAGTCCCTTTACTTAGATATTCTTGATTTTCATCCCAGTGCATCTGATGGTACCGCAAATTTCTACACCAATTTGCACCAAAGTAATGCTTCTCTCTGTGGTGCTACAAGCAATCAAAGTAGCTGGTTATCTTTTCAGCATGCTCATGGTCTCCCTACCAAGATTACCCAAAATATTAAGGGCAAACGAGGGTCCAGTTTGCCCAACTCTGTTCCTCTCTGGGGTTCCCCCAGCAGCTTCCCATGGCCAGCGTCAGAGATGGGTTCACACCCGGCACTCTGCCGGCACTGGCTGGGGTGAGTGCTCCGGTTTTGGGATAAACCCAAATCCAGCCTGCATGATGGCTTCATCTCCTCAGCAGCTCTGCAGCACAGGTGTATAACCTAGTTAACTCAGACCTAAGCAGCCTTTTAAAGGTGTTTGCAGGGAAGTGAAACAGCAGGGACCCACTCACAGTGCAAACACATCGAGAACTGCACGCTGTTCCCTTATGGCGCTGGTACCCTCACTCTAACCTGCTCCCCTCCTCAGCACGGATGCGTGCGATCAGTTGACCAAAGGTCTGGCAACCTTCATTTTGCAATTCGACAAGATTTTCTAGAAACTCAGCCATCAGTTCTGAGTGAAGAAAAAGGCTTTGCTGACCTCCCTGCTCTTTTCTTCCTAGGCAATACTCTGCAGATAGAGCTGTACGCTTCCACCGACTGCAAGGGGAGCAGCAGGGGCTGGGCAGCTCTATTAGCCCATGACTTCGCATATCTCCCCAGAGATGCAGACGCCCAGACTGGGGCACACCTGTGTGACAAGCCTGGACTAACTGAAGTTTCTTGATACGTGTTTTTGGTGGTGGGTTGCTGGTGCTTTTCATAAAGTACTTTTTTTATGACACTTGTATTACTTTGCAACCTGCTCTCAGTCCCAGATTCGGTCATGTTACAGACTCATCAGCTCCATAGTATCTTCTGTGCCCGGCCCTAATTACACTAACACATACAGGTCCTGCCAAGCAGAGCCCTGCTGTGCGAGGCTGGGATCAGCGATGGCAGCTCCATACCCAGACAGAAAGGCACCACACGACAGCTAAAGGGCAGGAGAAGTCCTGCCACCCCTATCTGAAGGACTCGGAGGGGACACGTGTCCTGCTGGGTGTGCAGGACAAAGCAGCTAAGGCAGCCAAAATCCACATCCCTTTCTCTGACTACTCACACCTGCAAGCGCATCCTCCTCCTCACATGCAATACATAGCTACAGACTCACCCCAAGCCACCCACCTTTTTTCATTCGTGTCTCACTACGCTGAGTTGCCTGTTGTTCCCCACTCTGTTGGGAGGGGTTCAAAACCCTGATGAGTTATGGGGTGGAAAAAAGCATTTAGAAAAAAAATATTTATGTGGATAAATTAATACCTGTGTCAAATGAACAGCCTTCACACTTTTAACTCTGCCACCTTTCACAATAAATTTACAGTGCTGGTTTAAGGTAAGGAATCCTACCTTTTCAGTGGATAAGGAATTGGCTGGATGGTCACACTCAAAGAGCTGCGGTCAACGGCTCGATGTCCAAGTGGAGACCAGTGACGAGTGGTGCTCCTCAGGGGTTGGTATTGGGACAGGCGCTGTTCAACGTCTTTGTGGTGACATGGACAGCAGGATCGAGTGCACCCTCAGCAAGTTTGCCGACGACACCAAGCCGTGTGGTGTGGTACGACCACAGTTTGCCGACAACACCAAGCTGTGTGGTGTGGTCAGCACACTGGAGGGAAGGGATGCCATCCAGAGGGACCTGGACAGGCTTGAGAGGTGGGCCTGTGCTAACCTCATGAAGCTCAACAAGGCCAAGTGCAAGGCACTGCACTTGTGTCAGGGCAATCCCAAGCACAACTACAGG
>NW_009597439.1:0-5311 GCF_000690535.1 Cariama cristata
GTGGGTCATCCCCTTTGTCCCGTTGCCCCTCCTCGGACACCGGGGCTGCCCTTTCCCACCGGTTTGGGGGGCAGGGTGTACCCTGGGCTGGCCCTGCAGCTCCTGTGACCCGGTGTTGTGAATGGGCGATTTAGATCGCCTAAGGAACACTGCGAAAGGTATCAGCAAAAGTGGTTTTAACGTGATGTTGTAAAAGTGTGATTTAACGAAGTTCGATGGTGAGGTTCACTCTGTTACTGTGCTGCACAATCATTTGAATGATGATTCAAAACTACCAAGACAGAGTGAAATTTACCAAGACAAAATCAAAGTTACCAAGGCACAGATCAGAGTTACCATACTGCAAGGTTATGCGTGATAATCGGTCACTTACCAAAGATCTGCTGTTGGTGAAAGGTATCTCTGCCTTGAGGAGCAACCTTGAGAGTGTCCCACCTCAAGGGAGGTTGCCACCATGCAGCCAGGCTGCTGAGCAGGGAGAGCTCAAAGGTGGCTCACTCAGGCTGCCATATTTATGGAATAAAGTGGTTGGCTTGTGGACAAATTACATGCGACAGGAAAGGTATGTGTGAGACTCCTTATACCCAGAAGTTACTTTGCTCCTTGATAAATGATCCTTGGAAAAGCCACCTACTTTTCATGTCCTAATCGCACAATTGGTGTTTCAAGCTCATATGCGTTGATGCTCACTGTGTCACTCTGCTCCTTTGTGGGTTTTCAGAGAACAGATTGGAACTAGAGAAGTTCTTGCCTCGATTACAGCTCAGGCCTTTACCTCCTTTGGAGCCTGAACCAAACTACTGCTGGTTTGGTTATGGGATTGAGTGCATCCGTCACACCTGGCCAGGCAAGGATGGTACCAACAACCACCACTTCATCTCTGTTGGTTGATCTCTGAGGGCTACAACCCACTGCTGCAGATGCAGCCTCAAACGGGGCATGAGCAGGTGCTGTTTAATATGCTGGCCAGGCATAAAGCCCTTTGCCCCAAAAACCCTTGCAGCATGGCTGGGGGAAAGGGTCTGTCCCTCTTGCCTCCTCCCTTGCCCTCTGCTCCTGCCTACTGGGCTTGGGGGACCCAGGAGGGTCCATACTGGGCTCTTCTACCAGCTCAGTTGCTCTCAGAGGGTCTGTCCGCTTCTCATCCCCTGCTGAGATCAGAAAGAGGCAAGGGCTGGACTTCCCCAGTGAGGAGCCCCCAGCCAGTCACACCCCTCCATCCGCAGCATCTTGTTTTCTGGAAGGAGGATGGAGGCGTTGAGAAACATCCACGTCACAGCCGCCCATGACAAGTACCTGGGGGAGCAGGGGTGGCAGCGGCTGCTGGGGCAGAGGTAATCCCTGCTTGCAGCCCCCAGGGTGGAAGGCACCCACCCCATCCCATTGCCTGAACTCAACTGGGGGATGCTGAGCTGGGCCGTGGGAACAAAAGGTGGCTCTGCTTGTGCGGGGTGGTTGTCACTGGACAGCCCCTGACCTGCCCACGCACCGAGCTGCTCCTGTGGTCTCAGAGGCTTTGGGGATGCTCTGACCTGATCCCAATTTCCTTGGGGACTTGGGTGGCAGGTGGCACATTTGTCACCCGTCATGCAAAGGTCTCTTCCCCTCTCCAGCTCTTGGGGGGTTTTAGCACTGTGCCCCTGGCTTCAGGCTCAAAGGAAACCCCCCATTCATGATAAGCTCAACAGAGCTCAGCAGTGTGGCAGAGGAGAGCTTCCCCCAGGTGGCAGATTCCCAGCAAAACCTTCCAGATTCCTAAATTTAACCCAAGGAAATTCTTTGGAGTAATCTTGTACCCACATGCCGCTGTTGCTGGTGGAGCTGATAAACCCCTTGCTAGGGAAACATCCTGTTGCCAGCATCCAAGGGGACTTACACTAGCTGCCCTGGGTCCATGCGGGCAGGATCAGTCCTTTCTCCTTGCTGACAGGCAGGGCAGCTTGGGCCACGTACCAGCATCTCTGCCATGTCTCTAGCAGAAAGACATGGGGCCATTGACAGCCAGGAGCAGCAGAATAGCTTTGGGGTGCAGCATGACTGAGGGGTGCTCGCAGGGCCGGCAGGGATTTAAACCTGGTCTCACAGATCTTGTGTACCTTCAGTCCCCCAAACGGGTCAGGGCTGCTGCGGCTTCAGCTCATCTTGTTTCCTCCTCGGCCACTTGACCTCTCCAGCCCCAACTCCTCTGGTGCTGCTGCTGCCAGCCCTGGCCTGGAAGCTCTCTGAGGTTTGCTGGCCTTGCTGGATCCAGGTATCTGCCTCTCCTTGTTCATGTTAGGGCAGAGCATACTCCAGCCAAAAATACGAGTCAGGTGCATGCTTGCTAGGCAGAGCTGGGACACAACCCACCACCGACAGAAACATGGTGCGTTGGCCTATGGGATAAGATCCTCAGCCAAAAACCCCCATCCAAGTCTGCCTGCGGCTTTGCGGGGGCTTGGGCGAGGTGCCCGCTTTGGGATGGGTCTGCATCTGCCCATCCTGCCCAAACTTGGCGGGGGAAGCCAGCTTTTCCAGTCCCCACAGCACTGCTGTGCTGGTGCTTCTCAGGAGGCTCTCAGGAAGCCTGTCCCCACTGCAGGGGCTGTGGCTTGCACCACACATGCTGAAATCCCAACTGGCTGTCAGGAGGTACTGGAAAAAAGATGGGGGCGAGCAAGAAGTGGACCCTGCAAGGTGAATGCCATGGGTCTACAGCAGGAGCTGTGGCAGCTGTCCAAGCATGGAGGCAAGTCTGTGGTCTCAATCCTGCCCGTCATCTAAGAATGCTGGGGGCTGGTTTGAGGTGAGAGCCCCCCCAAACTCTCCTTGGTCTCTAGCATCCCTTAGCAAACCCCCAAATCAGGCAGGACACCAGTCCTTGCCCCCCATGATTGGAGCAGGAGCGCAAGGCTGCTGCATTGCCACGGCACCCAGCTCCGCAGTGGGAGAGCATCCACTGCCGAGGACAGCGCGGCTCTGGCCACAGAGATGGGGCTGGTACCCCCCCTGGCCCCCAGCAGACCACCAATGCCAGCATCTGGGTTAAGGGGTGCACTGACGTCCCCCACAGACCTCTCTTGCTGCACCCAGCCCAGGCACTTCATGTGTGGCAGTAGATGGAAAAATAGACCCCGCTACGTCCGAGCTCAAGAGCGTTGGTGCCTGGTGTGTCCCTATTGTGAGAAGAGCTGTGTCGCTGTTTCCATCCAGCCCCTTCTCACAGCACTACAGAGCCTGTGCTGCCTCTTGGAGCTGGAGCAGCCCCCAGACCCAGCCTGGGTCTCTGGCACCATGGGGCTACCGAGAAGCCCCTCTGCATGGCGTCTGGGGATGTTTGCTCCAGGATTGCTTACCACACAGAGAGCCTCCGGCTCAAGAGAAGGAGCAAGGGCAGGGAAGCCGCATCCATGGGATCCACACAGACTGCTTTTCCCCGCTTTCCCTTCCCCAGGCTAAAACCTTATCCTTTCCCATGCTAAAACAGGCCCAACTTGTTGCTCCCCATGGCCCAGTGCCAGAAACACCAGTGGGAGTCAAGGAGCTGATCTGCACAGGGAGGGCTGATCTTTGCTGCTTGCTTTTTCCTTCCTTTTCACTATTAATGGCGGAGGTCAGGGAGGGACATTGCGTCTATGAGCTGTTGCATTTATTTACTGGAAAAAAGCCCCAGCAAGTTAACCGCAGGGCTCTCCTGCCAGCGGGGGAAGCATGAGGGAAAGCACAGAGCAATGTACGGTGACAGAGCTCCTGAATGCCCGTGGGGAGGTGAGAGCCAGCGCTGTGCCAAGCTGCCGGCTGCCCCAGCCCCGGGGTGCAGCTCCCCTGGGGATACCAGGTCTGCAATGCATGCAGCGCGGTAGGGTTGTGTTGGGTGATGCTCGCGGCGATCTCCCACCCGCTCTGCCTGCATCCTCCCCATGTCCTGGCTATTTCTGTGCCTCTCCTACCGGCATGCTGCCTGAGTGCTGAGTGGCGTTTGCAGCACCAGGGATGGAAGCCATCACCCAAGGAGCAAATAGCCTGGAAAGGCTCAGAGCGGGCTTGGCGTGGCTGAGCAGGGTTAAGTACTAGAGCCAACCGATGTGAGCCGAGAATGGGGAGGTTAGCTTAGGGTTAGGGGCGTGTTTGTGGCAAAGGAGCCAGCGGCCCCATGAGCTGTCCCACATCCCCTCATCACACCCATGGTCTGCATCTTACCCCTGGGTTAGAGGTTTCTAGGCTGGTGGAGCAGTGGGTTGATGGCCATACTGGCCCGGCTGTGTCCCTGCTGCCACTTGGGATGCCCACGCACCCTGAGGAGCCCAAACTCTTGTGTCTCTCTGATGTCAGATCCCACTTAGCCCCTGCCCCTCGCTGCTTTCCCACCATTTTCTTCCAGTTCTTATTTGGTGGCTGATTTGATCTTGTGGATGGCATACGGGCTTGACTCCTTGGGCATCCAGATCTCCTCCCTGCTGTGGCCCTGGTGCTCCACCACTCCCTCCATGGCTGCTGTCAGCTCAGGGCCAAAGATGCTGTCGGTGGCTCGGTAGGTGCGGGTGAGGCGGCGGAAGGAGGAGTCTGAGGAGCTGTCATCTGGAAGGTCTTCGTCCTGCTCGTCCTGCAGCTTGGTCCTGCTCAGCTCCGAGCCGCTCCCCAGCTCCGGGTCTTTGAGAGCCTCCCCCACCTCCTGGAGGAACGTCGTTTTCGGGCTGATGATGCACAGCAGGAGCATGAGGCCTCCCGAGACCCCGCAAAGAAAGTAGAGGCCAACTTTCTCTGGGACACCTGGGGGGCGAAGAGCAAAGAGAGACACCAGGGTACAAACCGCCTCTGCAGCCTGTGGGGTACCAGTGCCTGGAAAACCCCCTCTGCCAGGCACATGGGAGGAAGAGGAGGGGAGCAGGGATGCCCTCAGCACCCAGGCTGCGCGGACAGGACAGATCCCACCCCAGTGATTGCAAGAGCATCACCCAGAGCCTCATCAGCACCCACCAGTGTCCTGAAATGCCCCTTTCCCCACAGGAAACACCCACTGGGATGCAGGGTAGGCAGAGCAGGGGGAGCAATCATCTCACCAAGGATTTAAATGAGTAATTTTCCCTGGCAAGGGAAATTTTTGCCCGCAGGGAGGTGCTCTCCATCAGTGCCTCTGCAGATCGGGCAGGAAGGAAGGAGACCCAGCGGGTAATTCAGCCCAGCGGAGAAGGAAGGTCCACGGGCAGGACTGCAGCAGCACCGTGACCGCCGATGCTGTGGGACCTCGGGGCTCGTTCAGCCTCCAAGCTCCTGCCCTACATGGTCCCCCCTCCCCAAACACAGCATGGGCTCTTGGTGCCCTCCTCCTTTG
>NW_009597439.1:5395-5609 GCF_000690535.1 Cariama cristata
GACCCCCCCCACCAAGCCTGTCCCGCTCCCCCAGGTGCTATGTGAGAGCTGGGGAGGGCACATACCCCAAAGATGGGCAAAAGCTGCCAGAGAGCTAGTAAAAATCATCCGGTCTTCCCGGAGCCTGGAGAACCTGGGCCCTTTGTACCAGCCACCTGCAGCGAACAAGGGGACGCAGGCTGAGACTCAAGGTGGTCCCCAGCACCCCAATGCT
>NW_009597439.1:5710-11076 GCF_000690535.1 Cariama cristata
CAGACCACGTCTCTCCAGCCCCTCAACCATGGACACCGACCCATGGGTGGCTTCAGCCACGGGACAGTGATGCTGGGAGGGAGCTGCAGGGCTCGTGCCAGCGGTGGGTACCACAGACACAGACAGGCCATGGAAAGGGTGGTTCACTCAGGCGCGGACATGATGCCGCACCGCTTTTGGCATAGCCTCCCCCCCATGTTACCGTGCATGTAGTCCGAGAGCAGGAAGGGGTCTGAGGTGTCAGGGCCCACCTCCTCCAGCAGCTGCTTGGGCACTGCAAGGAGAGCAGACACTAAGAATCATCACCCTGCCCCTCCCCGGCAGCCCCCTGCCTGGCCATGGAGCCCTGCACCCCTGCCTGCATGGTGGGCTCAGCCAGTGACTCCCATGCCCCCAGCCCCGTGGGTGGCTCTCACCGCAGGTATAGGAGACTCGCAGCTGTTTCTTTGTGCCGGGGAGGCACGGGTCCCCGAAGGTGGCCCGATCAGCAGCCACGGTGCAGTTCCCTTTGCGGTGGCACTTCTTGGAGACCCTCCGCAGGGCGTCTGGAGCCAAGCACTCTGCAAAGACATGGGGCATGGACGCGCAGGCAGATCTGCCTGCCCCTGCTCGCTGGGCACCAGGCAGCTAGGGCCAAGGGGCACAAGTATATCCCAATGCCATACTTGTGCCACGCTCTCCGCATGGGTCCTGGCCCCATTTGTGGGTGGAACCGTTCTGGCATACCTATATGAGGTCCCCCAGTGTTCAGGGCATCGCACTCCGGTTTTCCCCGCAGGAATCGTCCGTAATTTGCAGAATAAATGGCCAGGATAGATTTTGGTCGGCATTGCAGCCTCAGCTTGTCGTCCTCGCACACAGTCTTGACCCGATGGTTCCCTGGGGAGTGACACTGCACTGTCCTAACGCATCCCGAATTACCTGTAGTCCCCTCCTCCCTTAGCCCAGACACGGGCAGGGCTGGAGGAGGGCTGCGAGATACAGGAGCAGCTCAGCTCTCCCCTCTGCCCCTTTCCGAGCAGCTGAGGTTGGGGAGGAGCCCACGCAGCATCGCCCAGACCCTGCTCCACCTCACCTGGCCGGCACTTGTAGGAAGCGATGAGGTACTTGTGTGTCCCAGGGCACGGGTCTGGCCCAAAGACTTGGCTGTGCACTGAGAACTGGCACCACTGCTGGTCCTGACACTCAGCCAGCAGCTTCTGGAGAGCAAAGCGGGACAGATGTGAAGATGGCTGAGGAGCCCCGAGGCTGTTCTTGCCTCCTCTCCCTTGGTGCCATCACCAGACCCAGGGAAACGGCCTCTCACCCCACAGAGGCGTCCTGCGGCTGCTCACACCCCACCCCTGCTGCAGTCACCCTGCTTCATGCGTGGGTTCCTGAATCAGTTCCTCCCTTGTGCCCACACAGAGCTGTGTGCCACGGCTGCCAGCACCTGTGCCGGCACGCACACCAGCACTGCAGCACCCCACGCGTGTGCAACACCCCTGCAGGCGCGCACAGCGAGGCGACTCCGTGCCCTCACGCCCACACGCCCACGCCAGCACGGTTCCGTGCAATGCACGCGGCCAGAAGATGGGGAGGGGGGTCGCCCTCCGGGATGCTGGGCACGCTGCAAGCCCCAGCAACAGCAGACCCACAGCCCGGGCAGAGGTTCATCCCATGCGATCACGTTCCCCTGGGTGGAGCGGCTCCATCTCACTGCAAACCTGAGCCACACAGATCCTGCTCACAGACCTGTCCTTCGGCCTTCAGACGTCTGTGCTGGACTGTGTCCTCCATCCTGTGCTTGACACAAAAGCTCTGGGGACCCTGACCTGTGTTTGCACAGCTGGCTTGGTGCCATGCCAGCACGGTCCAGCTCAGCACTTGCAGAGCTCCTGGAACATGCGGGATGCTGGGAGGGGATCTGCGGCTGGAGCAGGACCAGGCAGCAAAGCCTCGTGAGCTCCCGGAGCAGGCAACTGGCCCATCAGCTCTTGTTCCGCTTCTCGAGCTCCATGTTCCCCTTCCCCACAGGCGGCCGCACGCAGCTGGGTTTCCTGCGGTTTTGCCCAGCCCTAGCAAGGGCTGGAACAGGAATAGCAAAGCAGCACATGAAACTGTGTCCCCATTGAGGGACTGTCCTGCCGGCCCCCACCACACATCCCAGCTGCCCTGGGTTTGTCAGAGCCCTGTGACCAGGAGGGAAAAGCATGCACCGATCGGCGGTGCTGTGTCTGGCATGGCATGGCACGTTGCCCATCTCACCCACTCTCCTGCAACCAGTGGGTGCAGCATCTCCCCAGCTGTGGACCAGGGGAGTGGCTGGACCAGGGACTTGCAGCTGGGGCTGAGGAGCATTGCCCAGCTGAGCAGGCCTCTGCAAAAGGCAGCGACCGGGCTGCTGTGACCACAAGGCCAGCTCCAGCCCCAGGTGCTCCTGCAGGAGGAGGGGGTCATGGGTGTGTGCAGCCCCCAGGAGATGGGGCTCCAGCATTCAGCCAAGGTTGAAGTTGCTGAGAACTGGAGGAGTATGGCTGGCAAAGGACACGTGCTCGAGGCTTTGCGGAATGAACGCTATTGCTCTCCTTGCTCCTTCCCAGGTGACTGCCGTGATGCCCGGACTGGGCTGCTGCCAGCAGCAACAGCTGGCCTGGTCCAAGTCGTTCCAAGGCCATGGGTGCCGAGGCCAGCCGTGCTGGCATGGAGAGCCAGAAGCCAGGGTAAACCTGCAGGATGCCAAGGGACAGTATCCCTCCCAGATCCTCTCTGCCCAATTCCTCAAGCTGCTTATGATGTCTGATGTGTGGAGCTGGTGGAGGGTTGATGTCCTCACCAGGCACAGGGTTTTCTCCCAAACACAAAGAGGAATCAAGCACAGCTGCAGTGTGGAGAAGCCTGTGAGGCTTTTGGAGCAGCCCAGCAAGTGCTTCCTCCAGCCAGGCATCAGCTTTGGAGAGGTCCCTTCCCTTCTGCCAGCCCCCGCCTTCCTCCCCTCTCCCTGCGCTGGCTACTGCTATCAGCAGACCCTCCTTTGGGCCTGCTTCATTAATTCGCTTCTTGGGAGCTGCCAGCACAGACAGGTGCTTCTTCTGGCTGGGAAGAGCCGAGCTCTGTGCTAACCTCAGGGGATGCACCCACAGGGCTGAGCGCAGCATCACTCGTGGGCCCCTGTCCTGCTTCCTGAGCCTGGCACCCTGGCTGCTGCATCACCCCTCTGCCAGGACCCAGGCCCAGCTGCCAGGGCTTTCTCCGAGCCTGCTGTGTCCTGTGGGATTGCTCCAAAACCCAGCGCAGGATGCAGCTGTGCCTCCTGCCAGGCTCCTCTGGCAGGGCTGCCCCACCCTGGGACCCACTGCAGAAGGTCTTGTCCACCCTCATCTCCCAAAAATGCTCCAGGAAAAGGACCCCAAGGCTGAATCCTGATGCCGATGACAGCAGCCTCCCTTGGGGCATGGGGAGGCTGCGCTGCCTGCAGCCACCTAGCCCAAGCAGGTAGCCCAGTGACCTGGGGAAGGAGGGATGTGCAGCCTGGTCCCTTGGGACTCCCAGCCCTTACCAGGTGGGCGGTGGTGGACGTGCAGTCGGTGCTCTCCTGGGAGGCGTTGCCAGGGCTGGGGCAGAGGTTGGGGCTGGGTACGCGACGCCCGTAGAAGGCGCCGAGGATGCTGATGGTGGTCTTGCGAGGGCAGATGATGAGGAGCTGCTCCCCGTCACAGGTGTGGGTGGTGTGGTTTCTCAGCACCTTGCGCAGGTACCCTGGAAGGTGAAAACAGGGGTGGCATTGGCCAGAGGAGACACCAGGACCATGGCAGTGGTGGTTCTTGGGCTCCTGACAGGCGGTGGCAGTGAGGATGTCCTGGGCTGGGGCGCTTCTGGGGCAAACAGGGCAGTGCAGGACCTGTGGCAAAGAAGGCGGGCTTGCAGCAAATCTTGTATCCAGCATTGCAGCCAAGAGGATGGAAAGCAGCATGGAGTAGCCGAGCTGGTTAGCAAAAAAGCTGGAGGCAGGACGACAGCTCAGAAAAAACATATATAGAAGAATCCCATGAGGAGTAGTCAAGGGTTTAGAGAAAATCAGGCTTGTTACGGAGACATGGGGAGGAGAGAGCAAGGATGAGCCAGAGATGATCACCCAGAGGCGATCATTGGAGTTGGGGACAGGAGGATGCTTTCCGTCCCATGATGCCAAGCCACGAGCTGGAGGAGAGAAGGCTCCAGTGGTTGCTGTGAGCTCCCGCAGTTGGCTGGGTCGGTATGGATGGGTGTGAGCCACCAAGTCACCACGGAGCCCAGCTGAGCCTGGGTCTCTGCCAGAGAAGCCCAGGGCATCAGTGCAAGCCATTCCCAGCCCATGGCTTTTCCAATGGGCATTGGCCCTTCTTTCCCTGAATTCCTGGCGTGGGGTATTTCTCTCTTTTAATCCTGTCTAGTTTGTGTCCCAAACCACTTACCCTGTTGTTTTCCCAGGGACAGTAAGTTGTGGCTCTCCTTCCCCGCCTTTAAGAGGGTTTAATATGCAGCTATCAGCTCTGGCTGGTGTCAGCTGTGCTGGGTGCTGGATGAGCTGTTTTAATAAAAGCTCTGCAAGCTGTGAGGGGTGCTCTGAGCAGGCGCTGGTTACTGAAGGAGGCTGAGGAAGCAGGAAAAGCTGACAAAAACTGATGTGTAGGGCCCTGGACAGAGCAGTTTGCGCCAGGCCTTTGGATGAAACAAAAGCAAGGGGAAAGCATCATTTTGAGGCTGGGAGGTGGGGACAGGGCAACCTGGTACCTGCCAGGCAGGACCCGGGGCTGCTGCGTGAGTCACAGTCCCCAATCCCCCGCTGTGGGGTCCTTGGAGGGACAGTGCTGGGGTCTGGCACAGGACACGAACCCTATCCCCAACCTCCCCCCAACTGATACAAGAAGGTGGGACCTCCAGCTCACGGTCTCGTGCTTCTCCCTCTGTCCCTCTGCAAACCGGTGCCAGGCTCAGCCGCACAAAGGGCCCCTTTCACCTTCCCTGCTGCCACTAACCCTTTGGCATCTGCGGCCCAGCATCCCTCCCCGAGAGGCGTCAGCGGACGCGGCTGGGAGGTGCCCCTGCTCAGAGTTAGTCTTTCCCTCGGACACGGGCAGCTGCTGGCACTTCTCCTTGCAAGCATGGGATGAGCGAGCGGGAGCGCCCCAGCCCTGTGTGAGCGAGCCCCTGCTTGCTCCTCTGCATGCTGGAGGAGAGGGGAAAGGAGAGGCGGAGGAGGGTGGATGGGAGCAGACAGGCTGTTTTAGCCAGGCCAAAGCTCCAGCGAGATGCAAAGATGCTCCTTGGAGGGCGCAGAGCTGGATCAGCCCCTTGGGGTGCAGTGCCTACACAGGGCAGTGCCCCATCCTGCCCCTCTCCTCCGG
>NW_009597439.1:11448-11685 GCF_000690535.1 Cariama cristata
AGTGGTTTGTATTTTAAACCCGAGGCTCAAACAGTGCCAGAGGTGTCTCCATCACACTATTTTGGGGCAGTGAGCAATTGTGAAGATGGTTTTGTTTTTTTTTTTGGTGAAACTGTGGCAAAGAGGTTGCAGGCAGATTTTGTGAGTGATTCCGGTTGCCTGGCAGTGCCGCTGACTCAGTCCCTGATGGTGCGGTTGTGCAGTTCGCTCTGCCCACATGAAATCACATCTTCTCTG
>NW_009597439.1:11938-12538 GCF_000690535.1 Cariama cristata
GGTGCCTTGGGGTATTGCACCCTGCAGTTCCCCTGCTCATGGGTGGCTCTGGCTTGGGCCCACAGCCATGGGCTCCGGCCAGGAACGCGGTAGAGCTTCAGCCCATCTCAGCCCTCACCTTCTCAGAGCAGCAAAGGCTTGCAGGGGAGCCCTGGATGCTCCAGGAGCCTTCAGCTCCACACACCGCCCAGCACCAAGAGCGTGAGCATCACGGCCAGGAGGGTCTCAGGAAAGCTTGGGGACTGTCTTAAGATTTGGTTTTTTGCATTTCTGCCTCCAAACTGTCCAAGGGAGTGCGGTAGCAGCGGGGGGAGCTGCTCCCTTGCTCACACTGGGGCTGTGGGATGTGCATGGGGTATTTTCAGATCCCAGCCCTGCCATGGGGATTAAAAAAAAAAAAAGATTTTTGGCAAATTCCCTCTGACCTTCACTGGTTTGTGCCTCGCTTGTCCCTACCCCACCAACCCAGCTGTCACTTTGCCCTCCCCTCACACCGGCACGGTCCCCAGCATCCCTCATCGCCCTGCCTGCGCCCCAACTCACCGGAGAGCTCCGGACTGGCCTCCAACCCCACAGCCAAGCAGAGGAGGACCAGGGCCG
>NW_009597439.1:12674-12875 GCF_000690535.1 Cariama cristata
AGCACCGGGGCTGGGCGGGCGTCTGTGTACCCGCTCTTTGTCTGCTGCCCAGGGCAAGGGGCTGCTCAGAACAGCTGGGACGCTCGGCAGAGGGACACGTCCCGTGGGGAGGGAGGGACGTATTTTCGCAGGGGCTCTGTGACGGGTGAGCGGGTGCTGTGCCTTGGCATCACGGCTGCTCGTGTAGAAACTGGCAGCCCC
>NW_009597439.1:13360-14831 GCF_000690535.1 Cariama cristata
GCAGGGGCGGCAAGGGGGGGGCCGGGGCACCATCAGGGACCAGCACACAGCACCCGGGGGTCTGCAGCAGGAGCTGGGGCGGGGGGGAGCGAGATGGGCACTGAGCTCATGCCAAGGGTGCTGCCGTGGCCCCACTTGGCACCACAACCCATTAATTCATCCCTCTCGCTTATGAGATCATCAGTCAGAGTTTCCTGTCTCATCGGGTGGAGCTTCAAGTTCTCCAAAAGCTTCGATGGGGCAGAAAGAAAAATGCCCCCCGGCCCCTCCCGTGCAGCCACCAGTGTAAGCACCACTCTGGGCTGCGCAGCGGGACCCAGGAGAAACGTCTCCCTTGGGGAGACTCCTCTGGGGCCTGCAAAATCATTTTGCAGCCTAATTGCCTCGGGGTGGATGCCTTCTTATCAGGGTTTGATTATTTTTAGGAAGGTCTGAGCTTACCCGAGCTGAGGGGTGGTGCTGGGTCAAGCAATCAGGATCCCCATTTTGTGCAAAGCTCGGTACCAGCTACGGGGTCCCAAAATGCGAGACGGGACTTGCGCAAGAAAGGAGTTAAGCCCATGGGTGCTGGGAAGCCATCTCCGTTGGGATGGCAGCCAGGATGAGCTGAGCAAACGTTTCCCTCCCATCCTGGGGAGGAAAGCAAGCCGGTCATCCTTCCTGTGAAACAGCCCAGATTCCAGGAACGGGGCCCTGCCGGGGGTCAGCCCTAGAGACGTCCCTTCCCACCAATCCGCCACGCACCGCCCTGGCTGGGCTGCTGCCAGCAGCGCTCTGGGGTTCCCCGCTGCACCCCGGCACGCTCCAGCCTCTTTGCTTTCCCTCCCTGGCTGTTTGGCAATCCTTCCTGCCCAAGGTCTGCGCTCTGGCGGTGCTCAGCCAGCTGCAAAGAGCCCGTGGCAGGCGGCCAGGCTGCCCCACTCCGCTTCCCTGAACCTTTGCCCTGCTCAGCGAGGGGTGCTCAGAGGAGCCATCCCGGGGCGACCTCCGGGAGCGGTGGGCAGGGAGAGGAGCTGTGCCCTCCCTGCTGGCAGCTGCCCATTGAGATGAAGCAGCAGGAGAGGGGAAGGCAGTGGGAAGACCATCTCGGTTTACCCCAAAGGGATAAAGAAGTGGCAAGCCCTGTGGCACTGGTGTCCGGGCCCGAGGGTGGGAGGATGGCGAAGGGGCAAGAACAGACGGCAGCAGCACAAGGAGCGGCAGGCGAGATGCGTCCTCTGCAAACCCCCCGCTCCCAGCTGGGAGGGGACAGCAGCGGTGCCGGGGCTGCCCGGGCCACCAGACCGCTGCTCGGAGGCACTGGAGCAGCGCCTGGGCGGGTGCGATAGACTGGAAGGGGACCCATGAACACGTCCAGATAGACCCGTGCTGAGTCACATCTGGGAGGCCCTGCAGCTTCCCCCTCCCCGCCGGCGGGTCACGCCGCACACCCCATCGCTCCTCCCCGCTTCAAAAGGAAAGGGCAAACCCC
>NW_009597439.1:15237-15465 GCF_000690535.1 Cariama cristata
TGGGGTGTCACGCCCAGCATCCTACAAGACGCCCTGGTCTCGCGGTGGTTGCGTACCTTGGGGGAACAGAACTGCTGGCAGCTGGTGTAATGGAGTGGGCACACACGCACCTCTCGAAACCCAGATAAGACAAGCCCCAGCTTGGGAACAGCAAGCGGGAGGGCTGAGAGCCGCCACTTCAGCTTCTCCAGCAAGCCAGAGTTGCAAAACAGAGCACTACAGCCTGGG
>NW_009597439.1:15543-17041 GCF_000690535.1 Cariama cristata
TTTTTTTGTTTTTTTTTTTTCCCGTTAAGCAATTTTCCAAATACTTCCCCTGGAACACTTTAACACTCGAGTTCAAAATATCTGCAGTGGACTTATGGGGTACAGAAAGAGAGGAGCCAAAGCTGGCGGCTGGTAACTGGGTGTGCCAGCAGCAACACCAGTGGGGCCCCAGGACACAAACCACATCGGGGTTTTAAAGGCGGTCTCCCCATAGCCACTCAGCCCTGTGGGTTTCGCTCCTCTCCTCCTAGGGCAGCTGGGTGCTCGAAAGGACTGCGGTGCCTGGCTGGAGGCACCAGCTTCCCTGGTGCAGGCACCCGGCAGTGCTGGGCACTGCGCTCGCCTTGCTTGGGTCATAGTTGGAAATAGGTGCTGGAAAGGATTATCTGAGCCTTCGCGGGAGGAATCTCCCCCATCCCCTTGCCAAAACTGTGGCCACGGTGGTGCTTGCCAGGCACTAAGTGTGGCTGACCCAGATCCAGACAAGTGTATTTTCTTGGCGAAAATGATTTGGGTCTTGAATTCCCTTCTTAGCACCACTTTTTCCCTGGGATGGCTGGGCAGAAGAGGAAAACGATACATGAGGTGACCGCAATGGTGGCAGCATGTTCGAGGGGGTTTTCAGAGGGAAGGGAAACAGAAACAAAGCAGCAGCGTCGTCAGGACTTCCCCTATGCCTTAATTTGGCGCGAAGAAACCCTTCTGGCTTGTCTGTTGACAGACAAATTGATGCTGTGCCTCCTTCTCCTACCATTCAGGACCCAGTTTTACTGAAATCTCAGCAGGTTCTGGCTGCAGACAGGCACCCTCCTGTGCCATCAGCACCTCGCACCTCTCCTGGGCTGGGGTCCACCCTGAGACACGGCTGCCCGTGTAGCTGTAAATCAGGGGGGGAGCCAGTGCTCCTGCAGGCGCCTGCCGGCACGCTGCCCCTACCCGGCTTTGACTTTGGCAAATGCTGAAGTTAACTTGACGAGGACGGGGAGGGTGCAAAGCAGCTCCTGCATCGCCTTCGGGTTAGAGCAGGTGGTCCTCAAAGGGCTGGCAATTTCTCACCCTGCCGTGGTCTTCGTGAGAGCATCATCCCATCAGCTGGAGGGCTCTCCCTGCCGGGGAGAAGGCTCTCCCCCTCAGCCCCACGAGGCATTTAGCCACCTCCAAGGCTGCTTCCCGGCTTTCGAGGTGGCTGTAGGAACCGTGGGCAGGTCCTGGTGAGTGTTGAGCACTTAGCAGTGCCCAAGCACGCAGAGTTGCTTCCTCCTCCCACGGCACCTCATGCTGTTTTACCGAGGGGGAAACCACAGGAACTGCTAAAGAACTTCGGGGTTTTAACGCCTCCTGCAGCCTCGTGAGGCCTCAGAGTGTTGGGTCTGAAAACCTGCACCTCCCTGGAGATGCTGTTCTAGCCCGCACTGGGTTTATCCATCATCTGGAGGGGAAAAGAGTGAGGGAAGTCAGTCGGGGGGGGGGGGGCAGACGGCCCTGCCCCCCCTGCCCC
>NW_009597439.1:17104-34674 GCF_000690535.1 Cariama cristata
GCTCTCCCCGCCATGCTGCTTGGCTTTTGCTGGGGAGGGAGGGGGTGTGGCTGTGAGTCTCCCCAAACCCCTTTCCGAACTCCCCTGGCTCCTGGAGGGCTCTCCCCATGGCCGCATGGGTGCCAGCAGGGCCATGCCAGAACCCGGTGGCCCCTGCCCTGCCAGCAGCTGAGCACTGGTGGAACTGCCCTCTGCTTCCTCCAGATAAAGATTTGGCTCCAAGCATCCTAGGATGGGCCTGGCTTAATCTTTTTTCCCTGCACAGTCCATCCTGATTTTCTTTTCACTCTGGTCCAAAATTCCCCAACTCTCTATTTTTAAATGACAAGGGGGAAAACCAGCCTGAGCTGCTCAGAGGCTGGAGCTACAAGACAAGGACAGAGAAGCCTGAAGCAGGCAAGCACAGCCTGAGCCCCGAGCAGCCCCAGCGAGGGACATCCCACCTCCCCAGCCGTCCCCTCCAGCACCACCATTGCCCCTCCTGCGACTCCACCAGAGCCACTTGCTGCCTTGGCTCAGCATGACAGCTCCCGTGGGGCCAACAAGATGAATTGCAGTTAAGCCCTCTCACTCCCAGCCTTGTGCTGAGCAAGGAAAGCAAAGGGGAGCGCAGCTGCCCTCTCCCTTGCCACCAGCAAGGGCCATCTCAGGAAAGCAGAGGAAAGCGTCGGTCCTCGTGCTGGGTAGCCGCAAAAGAGCCACTTGCTGCCTTGGCTCAGCATGACAGCTCCCGTGGGGCCAACAAGATGAATTGCAGTTAAGCCCTCTCACTCCCAGCCTTGTGCTGAGCAAGGAAAGCAAAGGGGAGCGCAGCTGCCCTCTCCCTTGCCACCAGCAAGGGCCATCTCAGGAAAGCAGAGGAAAGCGTCGGTCCTCGTGCTGGGTAGCCGCAAAAGCACCTTCTGAGCTGTTGGCGTTGGAGATGATCCAAAGGATGGCATTAGTTTTGGCTTGTAGGTGCCAGCAACGATGGAGAGGGGAAGGGGAGCAAAGATCCCCCGCTCTCATGCCAGCAGGTAGCCCTCGTGGCTGTTTTCTGACTCTCCCCTCCAGCTCCCTCACAGGACATCTGATACACAATTTTATCTGTTACCAAAGAAGCCTTATCTGTCACAAGGTGACATGGGACACTCCTGAGTGGCAGCTACCCAGAAGCATTTCTTATTAATAGCCAGCAAAAAGCCTCATGTGTGAATTCAGCTTCACTTCTGGGTATATCCCAGACAATCAATACATTTCTCAGTTCCCATTTCCTTTCTCAGGAGCATCATTTCATGACAGCTGGGCACAGGAAACATTGGTTAAAAGTAATTATCATTTCTCTGGAAGGACTGAAAGGTGTTGGCATAGTGGAAAAGCAGACCATCACCTCCAGCTGACCACTTGGAGTGTCAGGGTTTTGTTTTGATTAGATTACTGTCTCCCTTAGGGCGAGTTTGAGGCTGGTATATCTCTCCTGGAGAAGCTGAGCACTCCAGAGTCCACAGGTTTCTGGGGACCCATAGATACAGACAGGTGACTCGTAGCACTTGCCTCCAGCCCAGGAGAGCCAGGCACAGATCTCTGCATCTTCTGCTAATGAAGCATCCTCAGCCATCCCGTCTTTGGGGCCCCAGTGAGGTGTGAGCTCTGGAGCCGCTTCCAGCTTCCCACCCTGGATGTTATTGCTGCTACTTGACTTCTGCACCACCAAATCCTCCCAAATCTCATCGCCCTCCTGCTTATCCTCTGGACTTCAGCTCACCAGCTGATATCAAGGCTTAGCGCAGAGCCATGGGGCATGAGCTGTCCCACTGGGGCTCATGTGCCAATACAAGCCACTCCATGGGAGCAGCATCCCTCCGTGAAGGAGCTGGCAGAAGCCGTGCTGCTCCTCCCTGCAGCGGCAGGATGGCCACATATGCCGAAGGACCACGGTTCGTCTGCAGCTGAGGAACCGGTTTCCTGTGAGCCATTTTACCTCTCGTACCACGGCGCCACTTCCCTTTCTGAGCAGCATCTCTGCCAGTTCTCATGCGCTGGGGGGAACCTGCCCCATTCCTCTGGACCAAACGCCTCATAAGGACTTTCAGTCCTTTTTGCAAAGGGTATTTTCAGCTGCTACATAGCAAGGAAATGGGCTTCACTCCACCTGCTGCTGCTTTCCCTTGTGATTGCTGAATGGGAATCACCTGGGTGAGATCCTGATGAGGGAGTCCTGGTGGGACTCAGGCAGGTTGTCAAAGCTCCTCACTTTCCCCATGTCCCCACTGCTGTTTGACCCCATCCTGGTCACAGAGCAGCCCCCTGAGTGCTGAGACGCCGCGGCTGTGTCCATGCAGAAGGGTCAAAAGGGACTGTCTGCATATGATTGAAGCTTTAGGAGCTGACACGTGGCTCCGTTCCCCACCAATGCTGAGTGGAATGCCAGCACAAATCCACCTCTGCACCGCCCTGCTGCCCCCAGTCCCTTCTCCTCCCTGAGACGAGGAGGCTGCTTGAGTGGTTCTTGGCCATCATCAGCCCGGGAAGTCATGCCAGGGTTCGTTAAATGCATACAAAACTGGAGGCAGACCCTAACAGCACATGAAAACAAACTGCTCTTTTCCTGGCAAACATGAGTACATTTCCCTTCTCGCCGCCCTTTCCAGCCTCGCCTCCCAGCCAAGCGGACCCTCCCTTCCTCCCCATCCATCACCCTCCACCTCCTTCCCCTGCCTCCTTCTCCTCTTCCTCCTAGCTTTATCTCACAGTTCTGGGAAGGATCTGACTCCGGGCATCCTGAGGATGCTCTGCGATGCTTTCCATTGGCAGCAGGGCCACAGCTCAGGGAGAGGATCCTACAGGTGAACCCCTGGTGCTGGGAGGTGCTCCCTGCAGTATGCAATGCTGGGGCACCGGGCCAAGCACTCCGTGTGCCTTCCTCCCGAGACTGGTTCTGGTGGCTCTCCACCTCCAGGCATCCCATCTGGGCTGGGTGAGCCCAGCCCATGGGTTAAATCCTCTTTTCTCTGCTTTCCTGGCAGGCTGGTCTGGATGGAGAAAACATCGGAAACTGCCCCTTCTGCCAGCGCCTCTTCATGGTGCTGTGGCTCAAAGGGGTCAAGTTCAATGTCACCACAGTGGACATGACCAGGTGAGATGGCACCACAGCCCAGCTCTGTGCCAGCAGCGGGGCGAGAGACCCCTGGCTCAGCTCCCCCTGCCAGCACTTTCCTCCCTCCCTCCCTCCACACCGCAGCCAGCGTGACACTGCGAGAGGGACAGGGGTGACAGTCCCTGCCCCCACACTGCCCATCACGCCGTGGGGTGCAGTGGGGTGTGCCAGCACGGAACTCCAGCCGTGTGCCAACACCTGCACGGCACAGGGACCCCCTGTCCGGCTGGATGCGGGTATGAGTCTGAGGCACCACAGGGCAGACCAGGGGGCTGGGGGGCACTTCCCAGCCCCCCAAACCCAGCAGAGCATGCAAGTGGGGATGCTGCCGGTCCGGCGCCCCCTCCCACACGCCCACCTCAGCCTTGTCCGCTCGCCCCGGGGAGGCTGGTGGGTACAGCCAGGTTGCAGGCTCTGAGCCCACTTATTTTCTCCACTGCAGGAAACCTGAAGAGTTGAAAGATTTAGCGCCAGGCACCAACCCACCCTTCTTGCTGTTCAACAAGGAGCTGAAAACAGACTTCATTAAGATCGAGGAGTTCCTGGAGCAGACCCTGGGCCCACCCACGTAATTGCAAGCTCGCTCCTTCCCTTTTCGGGTCCCAGCATGCACGCTGCAGCATTGCGTAGTGCTCGGCAGATTGGGAAACCGAGGCAGGGTGCTAGGAGGTGCCTGAGAGCAGCTCATGGAGGGGGCTGGCTCCCCACCCAGCACCCCGAGCCGTGCTCTGCAGGGCCAGGGGTTGCGATGTCAAGGGGCTGTGACCCCCGGGGAAGGCGGCGGGTTGGTCTGCAAGGGGACAGGGACGGGCTAGGATGGAAAACAGTGGGAGGAAATGCACCGTTCCCTTGGCGCAGGTAGGGCTGGGGGGGAGAGGGGGAGTGCAGGGAGGTCCCTGCAGGTGCGGGGACCCCCCGGGAGCTGGTGGTTTTGCAGCTGGCTGTGGCAGTTGGTGTTGAGGCAGAGGGGGAACGTGAGACCCCCCCTTTGCCCGCTCGTATCCAGTGCGCTCAGCTGAGCAAAAGTAAATGCCCTTGCTTGAATGCAGCAGCGCAGCTGGCCCAAAGGGCTCCTGGGGGGGGGGGTGGCCCCCTGGGCTCATGCGGGGCACTGCCCGCAGCCCACCAAGCAGCCTGCCCCATGCCCTGCATGGCCGTAAGCCCTCCCACTGCCTGCAAAAGAGGAAGCTTCAAATGCATTCGTCATCTGCCTCCTCGGATATGTCTGCCCTTGCAGCGCGCCCTGGAATGCATCAGCAAACAAGAGACTGTTCCTGAGGAAGTCATGGGAGCTTCTGGCTTCCCCAGACCCCTCCTGTGCCAGCAAACATCCTCCGGGCTGGGCCAGAGCTGCCTGCAGGCAGAGCTTTGCTCCATGGCTCTGCTGCCATCAGCATCCCCAAACCGTGGAATTTCTGCACTGTGATTTTCCCCTAGCAAACACCCAAGATAATACAGATCCCAGGGTGGCAGCTGCAGTAATTTAAAGCATCACCATTCTCCCACAACCAGCTGAACATCACCTGCATCCTCCAGTACCAGCCCTGGGCACCACGGCCCATGAAATAATGCAGCTGAGGACCACGCAGCTGAAGCTCTGCCTCCATCCTTGCCTGCACTGACACGAGTGTCTCTTTAAAGGTATCCACACCTGAGCCCCAAGTACAAGGAGTCCTTCGATGTGGGGAGTGACATCTTTGCCAAGTTCTCGGCGTACATCAAGAACCCACGCAAGGAAGCAAATATCAGTAAGAAATGCGGGTGGGGGCTGTGGGCCTGTGAACCGCCACGCTGTTGGCAGGAGGAGAGATGCTTTTGTCTGCTGGCAAATCCTGCCAACAGGTTGGGGTTCCTGCTGCCTTCCCCGCCAAATCCTCCTTGGCAAGTGGAGGAGCGGTGAGGAGGAGGGGTGAAGGCAGTCCTGTGCTGCTCCGGGCTAATGGCCCTGTGTGCGGGTGCTGCAGGGAGCGGGTCCTGGAGGGCAGCGTGGGGTGGTGCTGCTGGGGTCCCCCGGGAGGACAGACTCTGTTCAGGGCCCAGTGCTGTGCACCACCGGTGTGGCCCTGAGGGCTTTGTCCCTGTGTACAAAACCTGGGAGAGGCTCAGCCCCCCCGGCACAGCCCTGGGCTGTGCTGGGAGCCAGGGCACCAGGCTAAGTGCACTTGTTTCCCTGACCACCCAGATTTTGAGAAGGCCCTGCTGCGGGAGTTTCACCGGCTGGATGTCTACCTGAACACTCCTCTCCCCGAGGAGATTGACCAGGACAGCATGGAGGACATCACTGTCTCCAAGAGGAAATTCCTGGATGGAGACCACCTGACGTTGGCTGATTGCAACCTGCTGCCCAAACTGCATATTATCAAGGTAATGGCACCGGCTCCCAGGGCCAGGGCGGAGGCACCCGCTCCAAGAGGGGGTGACAGAGTGGGGTGATGCAAACAGGGGGCTGGGGGTCCTGTGTTTGTCCCCCGCCAAGCCAGAGAGCGAATCTTCCTAAGGTCTGGGAAGTCTCAGCCTCCTCCTCCTCTCTTCTCTAGATTGCAGCCAAAAAGTACCGCGACTTCGAGATCCCAGAGGACATGACGGGCGTCTGGCGCTACCTCAACAACGCCTATGCCTGCGATGAGTTCAGCCACACGTGTCCCGCGGACGAGGAGATAGAGCACACCTACGCCAGCGTTGCCAGGAAGATGACCTAACCCCACTGTGGTGTGCGCCAGCGGCACTGCTCCTGGCCGAGCCCTCCACCTCCACAGTCCTGATGCAAACAAATCCCAGCCAAAGGAGGGACTGGAGGGGGTTTACGGCATCGCTACCCCCCGCCTTGCAGAAATAGTGCCTTGCTTCACAGCCCATCGCCACTCCCTCCTCCTCCTCCTCCTCCTCCTCCTCCGTCGGCTGGCTGCAGCCCCCATGTGCTGTCAGTGGTGATCGCGTGTATGGACCAGTCCCTGTGTGGCTACAG
The DNA here is from genome assembly GCF_000690535.1 of Cariama cristata. Lineage (NCBI taxonomy): Eukaryota > Metazoa > Chordata > Aves > Cariamiformes > Cariamidae > Cariama > Cariama cristata. The sequence goes on from NW_009597439.1 coordinate 23,206, forward strand.
TGGCAACTGCATCCCTGCTCCCCGAAAATGGGTCTCATGGCCTGTGACCACACGTCATGGGAAAAGCCGAGTGCTAGCCTTGTGCAGCGGCATTTTGGTGGAAGAGATGAGACACCCCCCCACCCCGAAACGGCTGGGCCAGCCCTGCCTCCCCATCCGCTGCTGGAGCTGGCATCTGCTCTGCCAGCCCCGTGTGGTCCCAGACACCCTGTACGCTCGGGAAGGGGTGTCCCGGGACCTCAGCACATCACCTGGGCTGGAGCTGTTTGAATTTGCCTGGTTGCCCTTCTGCACAGCACCTTGCAGCCTGCATTTGGGCAAGCCCTCTCTTCCACCAAGGCATCCAGGCTCCATCTGAAGACACCGAAAGGCTCTGCCCCCGGTAGTTTATTGCAGTGACAAATTGTTCTCACTGCTAGAGAGCTGTAATGTGCGTCTAACTCCCCCTTAGGACATGGGAGCAGGAAGATGCTGGGGATTATGCTTGGCGTGAAAGTGCCAGGACCTGCAGTTGGAGGGAAGGAGGGGTACGGGGACTTGCAAAGGGCTGAGGATGGAGGGCTGAGGATCAGGGCATCCCTCCCATGTGTGCCAGCACCTGGGGCCACGTGCTGCTGGCTGCAAGGTCCCGCCTGGCTCCTGTGAGCTAAGAAACCTGTTCCTGCCTTGCAGGGCACTGCAGGAGATGCTGCCATGTGCAGCTCCAGCTTCACCACCCGCTCCCAGTCCCCACCGATACTTCAAGTGCCTGACTGGGAGACGGAGTCATGGGGTAGGGCATCCATCTGGTTTCCACACCCCAGTACTGGACAGCCTAAGAGAGCAGGCAAAAGCTGCTTTGCAAAGTGCTGTGTCTGTAGGAGATACACGGGCAGCTTCGGTGTGCCCTGGCTCAGCCTTGTGCCTTCCCGTCCAGTGTCACTGACACAAGAGGAGTCAAAGCTGCTCTCCACAGCCATGACATCCCATCCTCCCCCATCCAATACCTCCAGCTCCCCCAAGGGCTTCTGCCAGTGCCTATGAACTCAGCCAGCCCTCCCCAGCCAGCCCCGCAGACAAAAAAATACTGTACAGTGAGCGTGGTGGGTCTCGTGGGGACACGGCAACGGCAGACCCCCTCCCGCCCCTCACTGCCACTTCCCTCTTTGCACTAAAAGGTGTGTCCTTGCAAGCCTGCCTCTGATAGCACTGGGTTTGGGGACTGTTTTTGTTATTAATGAGTTTGGGTTTTTTTAAACTGAGAACAGCAATAAACTATATTTTAATATGCCTTGCTTGTGTACAGTCAGCACATGGGCCAAGGCCACTGGGCATGGAGGGTGCTGCAGGGGGTTTCCCTGCAGTGGAAACCCTCTTGAGATTTAGCATAAATGAAGCTGTAGCCCCCAGTCTCTGCTGCCATGGATCACTGGGATGCCTGTGGCAGCTCCTGCCCTGCCTGGAGGAGAGATGTCCCCCCTGGGCACATGCACTGCCCACGCCACGCACGCAGCAGTGGGAGAATGCGGGACCCCACACACTGTGGGGATGGAGTAACCACAGGACGCTGCTCCAGTGCGAGGGGTTTATTCAGCTCCTGCTGGCAGCCAGCATGTCCCTGCCAGGCCACAGTGGCAGCTCTGCTTTGCCATGGGTCCTGGAGGTCCACTGGGATGGGAGAAACACTGTCCTCTACCCCGGATCCTCATGGGGCTCTCCCCCTACCCCATGACACCCCTCCTCTGCTGCGAACCCTCTCCCCTTTTCCCCACAAGGGACCAAAGACCTCTCAAAACTCTGTGCAAACCAGCACACAGCAAGGTGTGGGGTCACGAGTGGACAGGCCGGCTGGAAGGCACTGGGACAGCAGTGGCAGGGAGCGAGCTGGCAGGCAGGCAGCGGGCAGAGCTCCTCCTGTACCCCTTATTTGGTGACACAGTATTTCCAGAAGCAAGCTGAGAGAAAAAGGAAAAGACATGCATGTGAGTGGCTGCAGCAGTGCTTGCATACAGGTGAAAAGCTTAAAAGAAGAGAGATGTCCATCTCTTCTGTCAGGCTCTCTTTCGGCTTTGAAGTCCGTTCCAGGAGCACAGCCTGGGAGCCGCATGCCTTAGTCCACACCATGGGCACCCTTCACCCCAAGTCATGAGCATCCTCCACCCCAAGCTCAGCTCCTGCTTGCCATGGCCTCTTTGCCGGTCAGTGATGGGTTGGGTCCTCGGACCCGTTGGGAGCTGGGCACTAACCTCTCTTGCTGGATTGTTGAGGGGCCTGGTCTGTCTGGGTGAATCCCTGGCTCTGGAGCTCACTCATTGCCATCATCTTCCAGAGGACTGCATCAAGGTCTTCCACCTGCCATGGCACAGCAACCCCGTCAAGTGTGTGCAGTGCCCGTCTGGCTAAACCAGCCCCAAAACCCCTTCCCCTCACTGCTGGACCAGGGAAGGAAGCAGTGTCAGCACCCCAGCAGGACTGCCTCCGCCCCCATTTACTGGCAACAGGGATGGGGTTTGCTGGAACCTTGTGGGGAGCTGGCCCCTGGGAGTCCCCTGCCCAGCAGCGTCTCCCTGGGCTGCCCTCCCCTAGGCCAGAGAGGTACCCCTACTCACCAAGCGGTCAGGGACATCCTCCTGGAAAGTGCTTTTATTTCCTGAAGAAAAAAATGAGATGCCATGAGCATGCAGGGGCTATGGGTCCAGCATCAGGGGCAGGAGCCAAGGGAAGATAAATCAGGAGATAGGGGACACAGCACCATCGCCTGCTTCTCTCCCTGCTCCCCTGAGGGCACCTAACCTGCAGCACTCCTTTGTCCTGGATGCAGCCCTTCACCTCTTCAAGAGCATCCCGGTGCCTGCCTCCCTCCACGTGTGCCCCCACCAGCCCCATCCTTGAGTCCACTTCACCTTGAGCTCTGGAACTCACCCTTGCTGTGAGCTGCTTTCTGATGGTGGCTTGCTCCTTCCCCTGGTGCAGACAGAGCTTGGTTCAGGTTTCTGGATGGCTGGAGTCCTGCTAGACGCTTGCTATCAGCCACAAAGCCAGCTGCACTGTCAGCCAGGTTAAAATCCATCAGCATAAGGTCTGGGTTGAATGGGGAGAACAGTGACAAGGACAAAGTGGCTCATTTGAGGTGTGTTTGTTCCTCAGGCAGTGGGATGGAGAGCCTGAGCATGGTCTACAGATCTGGAAAATGACAGGCAGGTTGTTTGAGGGGGACTAGGGTTCATCTCCTTGTCTGGCCATGCACGCCAGCCTGGGCTAGCAGTCAAAACACCGGCCATTGCACTGCAGGTGTGGCCTCAGTAGTGCCGAGCAGAGGGGAAGGATCCCCTCCCTCGACCCGCGGTGATACTCCTCCTAACGCAGCCCAGGACACTGTTGGCCACCTTTGCCGCAAGGGCACGTTGCTGGCTCGTGGTCAGCTTGGTGTTGACCAGGGTAGCCCTGGTGTGTCCTGGTGCCTGGGGTTCATCCTCCCCAGGGACAGGACTCGGCAGTTCTCCTTGCCGAACCGCACAAGGTCCCTCTCAGCCCATCTCTCCAGCCTGTCCAGGTCCGTCAGGACGGCAGCATGACCCTTCGGTGTTACCAGCCGCTCCTCCCAGCTCTGCACCAATTGCAAACTTGCTGAGGGTGCACTCTGTCCCATCGTCCAGGTCATTATAAACAGAACTGTCCCCAGTACCCACCCTCGGGATGCACCACCAGTGACTGGCCTCCAGCTGGACTTTGTGCCACAGGTCATAGCCCTCCATTCAGCCAGTTTTCAACCCACCTCACTGTTCACTTACCTAACCCTGACTTTCTCATCTCATCTACGAGGAAGCTATGGAAGACAGTGCCAAAAGCTGAGGCAAACACTGTCCGCTGCCTGGTGTTGCCTTCAGCATGACCGCAACAGGCAGGTCGAGAAGGTCCCCGTTAGCCACCGTGGTTCCACCTGCCACAAAGACCCGTCTGAGGGCAGCTCCCAGCATCCCTATCTGGCTTCACTTAGCCAGGCTGCTGCACCAGTGGGAGCTGCAAAGGGGTAAGCGCAGACCCCGTTATCCCAGGTAGCACCTCAGGTAAGTGCAAGCAGAAATCTTTCCCGGGTGAGTGTCCCATGGCCTGTCTGTGCTGCTCTGAGGAAAGGGGTGGTCTTAAGGTCACCACAAAAGCAAACGTTAGGCACTTGGCTATGACTAAGGCAACAAGTCCCTTGCTGTCTGACTGTGCTTAACTGGAAACCAGCTGGTGTTTCAGGGCCTTTCCAGGATCTTATCCTTTGACCTATCCCCCCTCCAGTGCCTGGCTGTGCACAGCCCCAGGAAGCTCCCACCTAGCTCCAGGAGTTGAGCAATCCCAAGTGCTTGCTTGGCTCAGGCACATGGTCAAGCTACTAAAGCTCTGGAAGTCCCCATGAGTCAGCTAAGCGACAAGAGAATCCCCTGTGCCTGCTCATTTTCCAGAAGCAGCAGGCAGCGTACCGTGCCAGGGACACTTGCAGGGGCTGCACGAGAGGATCACAGGGCTGGGGGTCATGCTCTTCTTCAGGGCTCAAACTCTGCCCAAGTGACTTTTTCTCCAGCATCAGGAAGCCCAGAGTGTCTAACTGAGGCTTACCTCGCTGGTCGGTCCTAGCATGTATGGACCAGGGCCACAGGGTGGATGCGAACGGGTGTCATCAGCCCCAAGCCCAGCAGATGCTGGCTCTGCTCCCTGTGGTCCCCTGGGGCACTGGCCTGCGGGTGCTGACGCACGGCAGGGCACCACGCTGCGGCAAAGCCCCCGGCACATAAGCCACATGGTCTGAGGCAGCATTCAGTGCCAGCCATAAAGTGGTGCACAGGGACAAACCCCACCCGGCTTTCAGGCACAAACACCCAAGTCAGTTGTCCTTACCTTGGGCACTGTTGCTTTCAGGGTAGACAGGGTAAGTGCTGATGCTGCAAGCCCCCAACAGGAGTGCCACGGTGACGACCATCCTCTGGGAAGGCATCTTCTCTCCTTCTCCAAGACTTGACCAATTTCCTAGGAGCCTGTGAGTGAGGCAGTTCTCTTTTATGTCCTCCAGCTCTCTGCGATCAATATGCTCCCATCAGGTGGGTTGTCTTTTCTGCTGGGTTGGCCATCCATCCTGATGACAGGAGATGACTGGCCCTGCTCTCCCCCCAGTTCGATCTCTGTCACTCTTGAATGAGGATGCTTGATAAATGCTTGGCTGGGTGTTCAGAAGCTCCGCTGTTTACCACGGCTGTGCTGTGCTGGGGGAGGAGGTGCTATGGAAGGCTGGACAGGTTAACCATGCCTCTGGTGGGGTCTGGAGGAGGATCAGAAGAGAATATGGGGCCAACATCTGGACAAAACATCTGGATCCACGCTTCCTTTTTGCATGATCTTCCGCCCCAAGGGTTACCACATATCTTCCGCTCCTTTCACGTCTTGTGGCAACACGAGGGCAGTGGCAAAGCCTTTGGGGCCCCTGAGCTTATCCAAACCTGGGCATCCTGAGCTGATTCTCAGTGGGTGCCCCGGTCCCTGAAGACAGGACTCAGCAAGTGACCAGGCTCATCCTCTGCAGACAGCAGCGGCTGGAGCTTCCTTGCTGGAACAGTATTTGGCTTTGCTGACATTCAGAGGAGCCTCTCTCCTTTTCCCAGAAGCTGGCAGCGCAAGTCCCTGTTCTAGAGGATGCATCTGTGAGCTCCAGGTGACCAAGGTAGTCCCAGCCCCGCTCGGCTGTGGACATCCAGGCCAGTAAGTCACCGCAGACTGGAGGGACTCAGGCTGGGCTTCACAGCAACATGAATGCGGTGCAATTCAGAGCCAGCGCTGGAGTCTGGGTAGTTTTGGCTTAGAGTTAAATACCAATTTTTTCTCTCTGGAAAAAAATGTAGCTGGTGATGGAGGCCTTGTAGCCAGTGTCCCAAAGCGACATCTAGCTTACCTGAGAGAATAATACAGAGGTGGTGCACACTCTTCTCAAAAGCTGCAGGTACAGAGGCAGATCCCAGGTGTTCGCAGTGTCAGCAGGGACCTGGCCCAGCTCTCCCATGCATGGGTTTCTCCAGTTCTCATTTGAGACCCTGTCTTAGTCACAAACTTCACTTTCAAATTACCATAGTATCAGCCAACTGGAATTGCTTCTAATTAAGTCTGTTTGCCTGGGAAGCTTAATCCTGGGAAGCTTAATTCAGGGAAACCCAGCTGAAACTGGTCCGTCTGGTGACCCCAGCCAGGCCATCTTTGCTGTGACAGCAGCTCGCACCCTTGTTCACGTAGTGCCGTGCTTCCTGAGAGCAGCGAGGAAGAGTTTGACAGGCACAAGAAGACTTTAAGCTCTCAGGAGCTGCAAATCAACCTTGGGTGTTATCTTGGGGGGGGTGGAGAGAAGATAGACAGGTTCATTTGGCACCCTTTCCTACCCCTACTAATGCTGGGGCTCGGCCAGGTTGAGCAGTACCTGCTTCAGAGGTGCCACGAGGAAAGTCCCTTTGAAATCTTGGTGGGAAGTCCATGTTTCTCAACCTCTTTTGGCCTCTTCTTGTGGGGTGGGACCCTTTCCTGCGGAAGATTGGACAGGATGCCTGGGAGCCTGAGCATCTGTTTTTTAACCAAGAGGCTGACCACGACCCTGCTGACCACAAAACAGGGAGACAACAGTGTCTGCACACCCAGGTACAGGCTGTCATTTTTCATAAAGTGGTTGAAGGTGCATTAACAGGAGATCATTACTTCTGTCTGCAAATCCCTGTCTATCAGGCACAGATCAGACTGGGAGACAGATGAGGCAAAATGTTGATCCATCCTGATGGGGCACACCACTCATCTGGGACCTTCCTCCTAATGAAAATCCATATCTAGCCTGTTTTCCAGCTGCTCCCATCCCCTGGATGCCAGGTTTCATGCCATATAATGAAAAATCCTGGAGGCAGGCTCATCACTTCTGCTGTCAGGACACGGGCAGGAACCACAGCCCCGAGAGGGTCGCCATGGGGAGAAAGCCTGGAAACCCCCTCCAAACTCACGTGTGCATCACATCAGACAATGTGTGCCCAGCTCACAGGGCAGCTCTGCCTGTGCCGTGTACCACTGGGAGCACGAGTGGTCTTTGTGGGCAGAGAGCTACAGATCAGAGTGGCCAAAGCAGCGCAAGGGGAGTGGGAAGGCATCGAGCTGAGCCACCTGGACCATTCCCTGTCCACAGACCACAAATCCCCTGACACGTGCATCAGGAGGATGGGGAGCACAAGGCCGGACCATATCTCACAGACCCTGTCTGAGCCCGCTGTTGGGAAGAGCAGAGGTGAGCTGTCAGGCTCCTCCATCCAACACAGAGGACTTCATCCTGTGGAGCAAGAGGAGCCGGTGACAGGGCTGGGTGACACACGGCTCCATCAGCTCTGCTGCAGCAGGGCACCCGTGGCACCTCCCGAACGCAGACACTTGCGTTGTCCCCAGACGAGGGCACTCCCAGACCAGCACATCAAGTGGGAAGAGTTTTGCTCTGCAGCCTCCCAGCCCCAGGGCTTGGCCCTGGGGTGACCTGGGCATCCCCATCGCCTCCAGCGCTCGGGTCCCGACCTGCTGAGCTACAGGAAAGCTTCTGTCTGGGGAGAAAGCGCACAGGTCTGAACCAACAAGTTCATACCTCTATAGCCTATCAGCCCTGCAGCCCTCTCCATGTACGTGCTCCAGCTTTTGGGGCTTCCCCAGTCCCCACCACATCCCAGTGGGCTTCCCAGCCAAGCCAAGCAGCTAAGACCACCCAACTTCTGATCCACCGGCCCAGCACTGCAGGGAGAGATGGAGCGGGAACCAGTGGCCTGGGTCATGTTGTAGCTCAGACCTGTCAGACCACGAAGACCTTTTGGGCTGAAGGATGGGGTCTGGCAGGACAGCTCCGGGGACCCAGCTGGAGCTACAGAGCCAGCGTAAAAGCACCTTGCAAAGGGGTGGCTGGATAACAGGGCCTGGCTCAGCGAGCCTGGGGCCCCACAGTCCCAGATCCCTTGCCAGATACACAGGCACGTGTCAGACAGTGCTTGAGATGGCTGCAAGGATTTGGGGTGGCTCTGGGCTGTCCCGAAGCGCTGGCGGGGCAGCTGCAGCGACAGGCGGGATGGGGAGCGGGCAGAGCAGGGTGGGCACAGGGCCACGGCAGGTCCAGGGCGTGAGCTGCAGCCCGAGACACTGCTCTCTGCATCTCTGCCTCCCATGGCTTTTGAAGGCAAACAGGGATCTTCCTTCATTCTGGCAGGCTGCAAAATGTTACAGCTTAATTTTTCCCAGTCATTTCAGAAGCCACCATCTCCCTGGTGTTCGTTAGGTGCTATGTTTCCTATGTGGCAGCTGCAAAAGTCCCATTAGCCCCTGCATAGCAATTTTCCACTCTCCAATACTTTTATAGGCTGGCAGCTCAGCTCTCTGAGAATTAGTAATAAGAAATACCCTCTTGCGTAGTCCTAAACCTGCTGTTTCTAATAAAGAGCTGTTTTCAGCTGCATTCCTCTCATTGCTTTGATCTGGTACCGGCAGAAGCCGAAAACACCGCCAACAGCAGAGAGAGCAGCCAGGAATGAGCCTATCGATCACGGTGAGTCAGAGCTTTCACAAACCTCTGCGCCAAATACCTCCAGGCATGGTGATGTGGCCGTGGGCCTGCGGCCAGCATGAGAAACAGCAGCCGACCTCTGAGACGATGGGTGCTGCGGGGCTGGGCTGGATGTCTGAGGACCCGTCACTGGCTCACCCGTCTCAGGCTGCAGAGGGAGCGCGGGATGCATGCGAGCACAAGGTGGGATCCAGGTGCACGCACCTGCCTGAGCACTGCAGCAGTGATGGAGGGACTCAGCTCCATCCTCCAGCACAGCCCCATCCTGCTCGATGCATAACGCCTGGCCAGGGAGACCGCAGCGGGGTGTAATCCGGACACACTCCACTCAGACCCTGAGCTGTGCATGGTAGTGGCAGGTCTCCATCAGGACATGCAGGACATGTCTCCATCAAGCATCGCACCTTCTTGCTGTGTCTCTGCAGAGCTGCGCATGCCGCTTGCGCCTCTGAGGTGAAGCAAAAAACCCCGTGTCACATCCACTCTGAAACTTCAGCTGCTAAAACGCCGTCTTGAAATGTCACAAGCCTTTTGCATTTTTCCACTCTGCATGAACAAGTCTGTTTCACACAGAACAGGGACATCTCAGCTGCTTCAATCATCCCCTGGGCCAGGGTGAGTCCCAGCTGCCAGTGAGTAACTCACCTGAATCACCTGTGGGGATCCCAGCACAGACGCCCTGCCAAAAACCCAGAAAAGAGCTGGTTTTCTTTTGATCTTTAAAGACCTGGCTGTTATAAAAGCATTGGCTGTGCTCCGGCATGAGCCCAGCATCCAACAGCAAGGCAGCTGCAGGACACGGTTGGGTCCCACCGTGCTGGGCCAGCGTCTCCCAGCAAACAGCCCGGGTCTCGGCTGGTGCAGCACGGGCTGGACAGGCACGATGCATCCTCTTTGCTTGGCCTGGAGGACCTCAAGCTCAGGATGCAGCTCCTTCCCAGAGTCTAATACCACAAACAACAGGGCAGCTTTGACCAGTGCTCCTGTTGAACGGTTCCTTGCAAATGCCCTGGCACCACGCAATGACCTTCAGGAGCGGTGGTGGGGCTGGAGGCCCCGTTGGCCCTGCCGGGGGTGAGGCGGTCGGTCAAACAGGGCTCCACACGTACAGGGTTTTCACTGTGACCTTGAGACACATCGGAGACTGTGAAGCACAAAGGGGATGGTGACTGGATGCCACAATGAATAATGGGAAGAGAGCAAGCCCTTGGCAGATCATCTCTGTTCACTCCTAAACAATGGTTCCAACCTCCTTGTCTTGCTGGCCAAACGCTTCCAACACCGAGGGCAGTCCAGGACTGCTGAGGGATGCTTAGACTTCTGTGGTCTCCACCTTCAGAAGTTTTCAATACAGACTGGAAAAGACCTGATCAACCTCATCTGGCTTCAAGTTGCTGACCCTACTCTGAGCAGGAGATAGCTCCCAAGGGTCCCTTGCAACCTCGACCTGCTGTGTGGGGACATGGCACCGCTTTTACTGAGCTCGCTGCCTGCAGCCAGCGTCCTGGCAGTAAGACTATGCCTGCCTTTCTGCACAGCTGCAGCACCGCACTGCTCCAAACCTCAGCTCACAGCCCAAAGCCTGAATCTACAGAACATCACCGGTAAGGAGGCAGCTGGGCATTACCCATCTCCAGGTGAACGATGTACAGATGTGTGCTCCCTGGTGCAGAAGTAAAGTAGCTTTTAGGGCTCGTCCCAGGCTGCAGCTGTGATACTGGTCAGCTGCAAATGCTCAAGTTGCTGAGACTGTTGCATGGGCACACGTGTGGCTAAAATAAACGCAGTGGTCCCACTCTGAAAGAGCCCAGCACTCCAATACAGGGCATAACGAACATAGTTTATGAGACCAGACCAACAGGATCAAGAGGTTAGGATAGAAGAGAGACCAAAGGAAGATGCAGAGAACTATGGGGAGGCAGGGAAAAAGCTATTCCCCAGGGAACAGGACAAGAAATCACAACATGGAAAAGCGCGATGTGTCCTTGAGGAAACCATTAGTGGAGAAGATTGACCAATTGTGGGGAAAGAGCAGGGTCTCCACTCCCAGAAGTCTTGAAACAGAAGCAGGACACATATGTCAGGCACCTGTCAAGGAGATCAGTCATGGTGAGGTTCTTGTTCACCCGTTCGAAGGATGGCATGGCTGTGGGACCACAAAGGAGGAAAAGCAGACACATGGTTTTGGCTCCATGAGCTTTGGCAGAGCAGTCACACCTATAGATCAAATGCCTCAAAAAGCTTCAAGTTAAAAAAAAATAAGAATTGGGATGATGAGAAGGAAGGTCCGCGTGGAACATTTTGCTCGAGGATTTACAGATTGCAATGTTTCAGCTCCTGTGGTTGCCTTGAAACCTCAACTCCTCTGAAGTCTGCCTGATTTTAGCATGGGGGAATTCTGGCTTGGCTTTTGGTTTGCTTCCTAAACACCTGAAAATGAAAAAGGCTATTTCACGTGAGCCAAAATGATGACAGATAGCTGTGCCCCAAATTCTCATCTTATCAGAAGGAGAAAGTGAAACAAACTACGGAAAATCAGACTCTTGTTTCAGCTGAGCCTGTGAGGAACTTTGTTTGCAGCAAACAGCGTGTGGGTAACACGTGTTCCTTGAAGCAGCCCTTGGGACTGTCTCTCTCCTTCTTTAAAAAAATTCAGTTCAATCTATTTAATACACCACATGTCCTCACAGCATCTGTGGTGGGTTCACCCTGGCTTGGATGCCCGGTGCCCCCCAAAGCCCCTCTGTCACCGCCCCCCCCCAGCTGGGCAGGGGAGAGAAGACACAAGGAGAGGCGCTGGGTCGAGATAAGGGCAGGGAGAGGTCACTGCACCAGTTACCGTCATGGGCAAACCGGACTCCACTTGGGGAAATGAATTTAATTTATTACCAATC